>NC_081530.1:37145939-37173439 GCF_030273125.1 Centropristis striata | reverse complement strand
GAGACTCGTGGGTTATCAACATAAAGTGGGCATGTCAGTAAAGAGACTCGGGGGTTATCAACATAAAGTGGGCATGTCAGTTAAGAGACTCGTGGGTTATCAACATAAAGTGGGCATGTCAGTAAAGAGGAGACTCGAGGGTTATAAACATAAAGTGGACATGTCAGTAAAGAGACTCTGGGGTTATCAACATAAAGTGGGCATGTCAGTAAAGAGACTTGTTGGTTATCAACATGAAGTGGGCATGTCAGTAAGGAGGAGACTTGAGGGTTATCAACATAAAGTGGACATGTCAGTAAAGAGACTTGTGGGTTATCAACATAAAGTGGGCATGTCAGTAAAGAGGAGACTCGGGGGTTATCAACACAAAGTGGACTTGTCAGTAAAGAGACTCGTGGGTTATCAACATAAAGTGGGCATGTCAGTAAAGAGGAGACTCGTGGGTTATCAACATAAAGTGGGCATGTCAGTAAAGAGACTCGAGGGTTATCAACATAAAGTGGACATGTCAGTAAAGAGGAGACTCGTGGGTTATCAACATAAAGTGGGCATGTCAGTAAAGAGGAGACTCGTGGGTTATCAACATAAAGTGGGCATGTCAGTAAAGAGACTCGTGGGTTATCAACATAAAGTGGACATGTCAGTAAAGAGGAGACTCGTGGGTTATCAACATAAAGTGGGCATGTCAGTAAAGAGGAGACTCGTGGGTTATCAACATGAAGTGGGCATGTCAGTAAAGAGGAGACTCGTGGGTTATCAACATGAAGTGGGCATGTCAGTAAAGAGGAGACTCGTGGGTTATCAACATAAAGTGGGCATGTCAGTAAAGAGACTCGAGGGTTATCAACATAAAGTGGACATGTCAGTAAAGAGGAGACTCGTGGGTTATCAGCATAAACTGGACATGTCAGTAAAGAGACTCGTGGGTTATCAACATAAAGTGGGCATGTCAGTAAAGAGGAGACTCGTGGGTTATCAACATAAAGTGGGCATGTCAGTAAAGAGGAGACTCGTGGGTTATCAACATAAAGTGGGCATGTCAGTAAAGAGACTCGTGGGTTATCAACATAAAGTGGACATGTCAGTAAAGAGGAGACTCGTGGGTTATCAACATAAAGTGGGCATGTCAGTAAAGAGGAGACTCGTGGGTTATCAACATAAAGTGGGCATGTCAGTAAAGAGGAGACTCGTGGGTTATCAACATAAAGTGGGCATGTCAGTAAAGAGACTCGTGGGTTATCGACATAAAGTGGGCATGTCAGTAAAGAGGAGACTCGTAGGTTATCAGCATAAAGTGGGCATGTCAGTAAAGGGGAGACTCGAGGGTTATCAACATAAAGTGGACATGTCAGTAAAGAGACTCGTGGGTTATCAACATAAAGTGGGCATGTCAGTAAAGAGGAGACTCGTAGGTTATCAGCATAAAGTGGGCATGTCAGTAAAGAGGAGACTCGTAGGTTATCAACATAAAGTGGGCATGTCAGTAAAGAGGAGACTCGAGGGTTATCAACATAAAGTGGACATGTCAGTAAAGAGACTCGTGGGTTATCAACATAAAGTGGGCATGTCAGTAAAGAGACTCGTGGGTTATCAGCATAAAGTGGGCATGTCAGTAAAGAGGAGACTCGTAGGTTATCAGCATAAAGTGGGCATGTCAGTAAAGAGGAGACTCGAGGGTTATCAACATAAAGTGGACATGTCAGTAAAGAGACTCGTGGGTTATCAACATAAAGTGGGCATGTCAGTAAAGAGGGGACTCGAGGGTTATCAACATAAAGTGGACATGTCAGTAAAGAGACTCGTGGGTTATCAACATAAAGTGGACATGTCAGTAAAGAGACTCGTGGGTTATCAACATAAAGTGGACATGTCAGTAAAGAGGAGACTCGTAGGTTATCAACATAAAGTGGACATGTCAGTAAAGAGGAGACTCGTAGGTTATCAACATAAAGTGGGCATGTCAGTAAAGAGGAGACTCGTGGGTTATCAACATAAAGTGGGCATGTCAGTAAAGAGACTCGTGGGTTATCAGCATAAAGTGGGCATGTCAGTAAAGAGGAGACTCGTAGGTTATCAGCATAAAGTGGGCATGTCAGTAAAGAGACTCGAGGGTTATCAACATAAAGTGGACATGTCAGTAAAGAGGAGACTCGTGGGTTATCAGCATAAACTGGACATGTCAGTAAAGAGACTCGAGGGTTATCAACATAAAGTGGACATGTCAGTAAAGAGACTCGTGGGTTATCAACATAAAGCGGGCATGTCAGTAAAGAGACTCGGGGGTTATCAACATAAAGTGGGCATGTCAGTAAAGAGGAGACTCGAGGGTTATCAACATAAAGTGGGCATGTCAGTAAAGAGACTTTGGGGTTATCAACATAAAGTGGGCATGTCAGTAAAGAGACTCGTGGGTTATCAACATAAAGTGGGCATGTCAGTAAAGAGACTCGGGGGTTATCAACATAAAGTGGACTTGTCAGTTAAGAGACTCGTGGGTTATCAACATAAAGTGGGCATGTCAGTAAAGAGGAGACTCGAGGGTTATAAACATAAAGTGGGCATGTCAGTAAAGAGACTCTGGGGTTATCAACATAAAGTGGGCATGTCAGTAAAGAGACTTGTTGGTTATCAACATGAAGTGGGCATGTCAGTAAGGAGGAGACTTGAGGGTTATCAACATAAAGTGGACATGTCAGTAAAGAGACTCGTGGGTTATCAACATAAAGTGGGCATGTCAGTAAAGAGACTCGTGGGTTATCAACATAAAGTGGACATGTCAGTAAAGAGGAGACTCGAGGGTTATCAACATAAAGTGGGCATGTCAGTAAAGAGGAGACTCGTGGGTTATCAACATAAAGTGGACATGTCAGTAAAGAGGAGACTCGTAGGTTATCAGCATAAAGTGGGCATGTCAGTAAAGAGGAGACTCAAGGGTTATCAACATAAAGTGGACATGTCAGTAAAGAGACTCGTGGGTTATCAACATAAAGTGGGCATGTCAGTAAAGAGGAGACTCGAGGGTTATCAACATAAAGTGGGCATGTCAGTAAAGAGGAGACTCGTGGGTTATCAACATAAAGTGGGCATGTCAGTAAAGAGGAGACTCGAGGGTTATCAACATAAAGCGGGCATGTCAGTAAAGAGACTCGGGGGTTATCAACATAAAGTGGGCATGTCAGTAAAGAGACTCGAGGGTTATCAACATAAAGTGGGCATGTCAGTAAAGAGACTCGTGGGTTATCAACATAAAGTGGGCATGTCAGTAAAGAGACTCGGGGGTTATCAACATAAAGTGGGCATGTCAGTTAAGAGACTCGTGGGTTATCAACATAAAGTGGGCATGTCAGTAAAGAGGAGACTCGAGGGTTATAAACATAAAGTGGACATGTCAGTAAAGAGACTCTGGGGTTATCAACATAAAGTGGGCATGTCAGTAAAGAGACTTGTTGGTTATCAACATGAAGTGGGCATGTCAGTAAGGAGGAGACTTGAGGGTTATCAACATAAAGTGGACATGTCAGTAAAGAGACTTGTGGGTTATCAACATAAAGTGGGCATGTTAGTAAAGAGGAGACTCGGGGGTTATCAACACAAAGTGGACTTGTCAGTAAAGAGACTCGTGGGTTATCAACATAAAGTGGGCATGTCAGTAAAGAGGAGACTCGTGGGTTATCAACATAAAGTGGGCATGTCAGTAAAGAGACTCGAGGGTTATCAACATAAAGTGGACATGTCAGTAAAGAGGAGACTCGTGGGTTATCAACATAAAGTGGGCATGTCAGTAAAGAGGAGACTCGTGGGTTATCAACATAAAGTGGGCATGTCAGTAAAGAGACTCGTGGGTTATCAACATAAAGTGGACATGTCAGTAAAGAGGAGACTCGTGGGTTATCAACATAAAGTGGGCATGTCAGTAAAGAGGAGACTCGTGGGTTATCAACATAAAGTGGGCATGTCAGTAAAGAGGAGACTCGTGGGTTATCAACATAAAGTGGGCATGTCAGTAAAGAGACTCGTGGGTTATCAACATAAAGTGGACATGTCAGTAAAGAGGAGACTCGTGGGTTATCAACATAAAGTGGGCATGTCAGTAAAGAGGAGACTCGTGGGTTATCAACATGAAGTGGGCATGTCAGTAAAGAGGAGACTCGTGGGTTATCAACATAAAGTGGGCATGTCAGTAAAGAGGAGACTCGTGGGTTATCAACATAAAGTGGGCATGTCAGTAAAGAGACTCGAGGGTTATCAACATAAAGTGGACATGTCAGTAAAGAGGAGACTCGTGGGTTATCAGCATAAACTGGACATGTCAGTAAAGAGACTCGTGGGTTATCAACATAAAGTGGGCATGTCAGTAAAGAGGAGACTCGTGGGTTATCAACATAAAGTGGGCATGTCAGTAAAGAGGAGACTCGTGGGTTATCAACATAAAGTGGGCATGTCAGTAAAGAGACTCGTGGGTTATCAACATAAAGTGGACATGTCAGTAAAGAGGAGACTCGTGGGTTATCAACATAAAGTGGGCATGTCAGTAAAGAGGAGACTCGTGGGTTATCAACATAAAGTGGGCATGTCAGTAAAGAGGAGACTCGTGGGTTATCAACATAAAGTGGGCATGTCAGTAAAGAGACTCGTGGGTTATCGACATAAAGTGGGCATGTCAGTAAAGAGGAGACTCGTAGGTTATCAGCATAAAGTGGGCATGTCAGTAAAGGGGAGACTCGAGGGTTATCAACATAAAGTGGACATGTCAGTAAAGAGACTCGTGGGTTATCAACATAAAGTGGGCATGTCAGTAAAGAGGAGACTCGTAGGTTATCAGCATAAAGTGGGCATGTCAGTAAAGAGGAGACTCGTAGGTTATCAACATAAAGTGGGCATGTCAGTAAAGAGGAGACTCGAGGGTTATCAACATAAAGTGGACATGTCAGTAAAGAGACTCGTGGGTTATCAACATAAAGTGGGCATGTCAGTAAAGAGACTCGTGGGTTATCAGCATAAAGTGGGCATGTCAGTAAAGAGGAGACTCGTAGGTTATCAGCATAAAGTGGGCATGTCAGTAAAGAGGAGACTCGAGGGTTATCAACATAAAGTGGACATGTCAGTAAAGAGACTCGTGGGTTATCAACATAAAGTGGGCATGTCAGTAAAGAGGGGACTCGAGGGTTATCAACATAAAGTGGACATGTCAGTAAAGAGACTCGTGGGTTATCAACATAAAGTGGACATGTCAGTAAAGAGACTCGTGGGTTATCAACATAAAGTGGACATGTCAGTAAAGAGGAGACTCGTGGGTTATCAACATAAAGTGGACATGTCAGTAAAGAGGAGACTCGTAGGTTATCAACATAAAGTGGGCATGTCAGTAAAGAGGAGACTCGTGGGTTATCAACATAAAGTGGGCATGTCAGTAAAGAGACTCGTGGGTTATCAGCATAAAGTGGGCATGTCAGTAAAGAGGAGACTCGTAGGTTATCAGCATAAAGTGGGCATGTCAGTAAAGAGGAGACTCGAGGGTTATCAACATAAAGTGGACATGTCAGTAAAGAGACTCGTGGGTTATCAACATAAAGTGGGCATGTCAGTAAAGAGGGGACTCGAGGGTTATCAACATAAAGTGGACATGTCAGTAAAGAGACTCGTGGGTTATCAACATAAAGTGGACATGTCAGTAAAGAGGAGACTCGTAGGTTATCAACATAAAGTGGACATGTCAGTAAAGAGGAGACTCGTGGGTTATCAACATAAAGTGGACATGTCAGTAAAGAGGAGACTCGTAGGTTATCAACATAAAGTGGGCATGTCTGTCTCTCATCCATCACAGATCTGCTGAACATGTTTGTCCTTTCACCTGTCTCACCTCTCTCACCTCTCTCAGCTGTCTCTCTGTCTCACCTGTCTCACCTCTCTCACCTGTCTCACCTGTCTCACCTGTCTCACCTATCTCTCTCTGTCTCACCTGTCTCTCTCTGTCTCACCTGTCTCACCTGTCTCACCTATCTCTCTCTGTCTCACCTGTCTCTCTGTGTCTCACCTGTCTCTCTGTCTCACCTGTCTCTCTCTCTGTGTCTCACCTGTCTCACCTGTCTCACCTGTCTCTCTGTGTCTCACCTGTCTCTCTGTCTCACCTGTCTGTCTGTCTCACCTGTATCTCTGTCTCACTCGTCCCTCTCTGTCTTACCTGTCTCACCTGTCTGTCTCACCTGTACCTTTGTCTCACCTGTCTCTCTCTCTCTGTGTCTCACCCGTCTCTCTCTGTCTCTCTGTCTCACCTGTCTCTCTCTTTGTGTCCCTGTGTCTCACCTGTCTCACCTGTCCCTCTGTCTCACCTGTCTCTCTCTGTCTCTCTGTCTCACCTGTCTGTCCGTCTCACCTGTATCTCTGTCTCACCTGTCTCTTTCTTTGTTTCCCTGTGTCTCACCTGTCCCTCCGTCTCACCTGTCTCACCTGTCTCTCTCTGTGTCTCTGTGTCTCACCTGTCTCACCTGTCCCTCCGTCTCACCTGTCTCACTCTGTCTCTCTGTCTCACCCGTCTCTCTCTGTCTCACTTGTCTCACCTGTCCCTCCGTCTCACCTGTCTCACTCTGTCTCACCTGTCTCACCTGTCTCTCTCTGTGTCTCTGTGTCTCACTTGTCTCACCTGTCCCTCCGTTTCACCTGTCTGTCTCCCTCACCTGTCTCTTTCTGTCTCTCTGTCTCACCCGTCTCTGTCTGCCTCTCTGTCTCACCTGTCCCTCTGTCTCACCTGTGTCTCTCTCACCTGTCTCACCTGTCTGTCTGTCAGATAAAGACTCTACATCTGATGAAGCCCCGACAGGTGAGACATTAATAACTTTTATCTCCAGCAGGACACATTTTTAGAGGGAGTGTGTGTGTGTGTGTGTGTGTGTGTGTGTGTGTGTGTGTGTGTGTGTTATTTCCTTGTTGGGGTAATTTCCTCCAACCTTTAACTTCTTCTTCTATTGTTTTATTGTTCAGCTCAGAGAAACTCAGCTGAACTTCCTGCTGACGTGTTTTTCACTTTAACCATTTAACCCATTGACGCCGGGAAAGCATTACCGCATTTCTACCATTAAAACCAGGAGCGCTGTTGCGTCACTCTACCATTAAGGCCGGGACAGCGGATATGTCATTTTGTAGTATTTGTATTTTTTTCCATCTATTTTCGGTGAAGACGACTCTAGCGGAGGAATATCTATCCATCTATATATATATATAGATATATATCTATCCATCTATCTATCTATAGAGATATATATCTATCCATCTATCTATCTATAGAGATATATATCTATCCATCTATCTATCTATAGAGATATATATCTATCCATCTATCTATCTATATAGATATATATCTATCCATCTATCTATCTATAGAGATATATATCTATCCATCTATCTATCTATAGAGATATATATCTATCCATCTATCTATCTATAGAGATATATATATCTATCCATCTATATATATATATAGATATATATCTATCCATCTATCTATCTATAGAGATATATATCTATGAGCGGAGGAGCTCAGCAGGAAGTGACGGATGAAAACAGCGCCGATCATTTAATTGCTGATCTGAACTTTGAACCCTCGAACCAATCGACCGGCATTTATGGATGAGGAATATGTTTTTAGACAACATATTTTCACCAAAGAACAGACAGATTTGTGGCCATCTGGAGATAATAATATTATTAATAATATATTAATATTAATAATAATAATAGGCTAATTGATTGTGATGATGATATAAGAAATCATGACTGTTTATGTCTTATATTACTTTATGCGTCGTTGAGTACCCTGAAAAGTGCAATATATAAAATGTATTATTATTATTTATTATTATAATTATTATGATATATATATTTTTTATTACAGTAGGCTAATGAGAACTATGTCTATTTCTTCCAGTGGTCATATCATGTTTGCATCTTGCTAATGGGCATGTATTAGTATTATGCATAGGATTTTTATTCAGTCAAATGTAACATTTGCTGAGTTTGTTGATTTTTTTAAAAAATGTATTGAAGGTTTGGACAAATAAACTTTTGAATATCTTTTTTTTTATTATTAAATGACCAAAAAACACACAAAATAACTAAAAAAAGACACAATATCACTAAAAAAGACACAAAATGACTAAAAAAGATACAAAATGACTAAAAAATACACAAAGACAAAACACCAAAATGATTTTTTTATTACAACAGATCATTATATTTTTCCTTTCATACTTTGTGAAGAAAATAGTTTTTTTATAATCACATCTAACTATGTTTGTCTTATTTTGAAGGTTTAACTTTAACCCATTGACGCCGGGAAAGCATTACCGCATTTCTACCATTAAAGCCGGGAGCGCTGTTGCATCACTCTACCATTAAGGCCGGGACAGCGGATACGTCATTTTGTAGTATTTGTATTTTTTTCTACCTATTTTCGGTCTCTTGGCCGATGAAATGCATCAGAACATGATCAGAATACATGCGGGAGTGTCGCAATGCAACATGGGACTTTTCCAGAACTTTAAATCATGGTGAAGACGACTCTAGCGGAGGAATATCTATCCATCTATATATATATATAGATATATATCTATCCATCTATCTATCTATAGAGATATATATCTATCCATCTATCTATCTATAGAGATATATATCTATCCATCTATCTATCTATAGAGATATATATCTATCCATCTATCTATCTATATAGATATATATCTATCCATCTATCTATCTATAGAGATATATATCTATCCATCTATCTATCTATAGAGATATATATCTATCCATCTATCTATCTATAGAGATATATATCTATCCATCTATCTATCTATATAGATATATATCTATCCATCTATCTATCTATAGAGATATATATCTATCCATCTATCTATTTATAGAGATATACATCTATCCATCTATCTATCTATAGAGATATATATCTATCCATCTATCTATCTATAGAGATATATATCTATGAGCGGAGGAGCTCAGCAGGAAGTGACGGAAGAGATCTGATGAAAACAGCGCCGATCATTTAATTGCTGATCTGAACTTTGAACCCTCGAACCAATCGACAGGATTTATGGATGAGGAATATGTTTTTAGACGACATATTTTCACCGAAGAACAGACAGATTTGTGGCCATCTGGAGATAATAATAATATATTAATATTAATAATAATAATAGGCTAATTGATTGTGATGATGATATCAGAAATCATGACTGTTTATGTCTCATATTACTTTATGCGTCGTCGAGTACCCTGAAAAGTGCAATATATAAAATGTATTATTATTATTATTTATTATTATTATTATGATAATTTTTTTTTTATTACAGTAGGCTAATGAAAACTATGTCTTGTTCTTCCAGTGGTCATATCATGTTAGCATCTTGCTAATGGGCATGTATTAGTATTATGCATAGGATTTTTATTCAGTCAAATGTAACATTTGCTGAGTTTGTTGATTTTTTAAAAAAATGTATTGAAGGTTTGGACAAATATACTCAACTTCTCATGAAAGCCACGGGTATAAGCTCTCAAATACTTTTTGAATTTCATTTTTATCTGCTACAGAGGCTGAAAAATCTGTTATTTAGTAGGTGTTGAATTTCCAGAAAAACTTCAGGTTTTAGGGGGTCATTTGAAAATTGCCCAGAGGTTTTACAGGCATTTTTTTCCAGGCGCTTTAGGCCTTAATGGGTTAAAAGAGTTGTTAGAACCACCAGATTACATTGGAAAATCACATATTTTAACATTTGAGACGTATTAGAGCCAACAAATAATTTCCATTGAAAAAACATCAATTTAACAAAATAGGATAGTTAATATTTGTGTCTTCCTTGTCAGGTTTTAAATTGGTGACAACATATGAACACCTTCTAATGCACAACATGGGTCAGAAATCACCTTGTGCATTAGAAGAGTAGTGATAAAAAAAGGGTTTTCATTCAAAAAATAAGAAATGAAAACAAAAAATTAGGATGTATGATGATCAAAAACAAGTTATTAAAGGAAAACATACAATACTGAATGATGAAATTAATTTATTACAAAGATATTGAATATAAAAACTCAGTGAGGTCACTTTAGACCATGTTGTGCATCAAAGGGTTAAAGACACATTATTATTCAGTTATTATAAGTGAAGAGAACCATTAGTACAGTTATTATTAGTACAACTATTATTATTATTATTGTTATTAAGAGAAGTCACTGATGTTAATATAAACTCTAAAGAAACAGAAAGTTTCCTCCTGAGGGACAAAACGAGCTGAAGGTCGACTGAGGACAGAAAGAAAACACTCGAATAAATCTGCCACGGTGTGTGTGTGTGTGTGTGTGTGTGTGTGTGTGTGTGTGTGTGTGTGTGTGTGAGCATGCTAACAGCCTCTAATGAGCTCTCTGTATTCAGTTCAGTTTGACTGATGGCTTCAATGAACTTTAACCACAAAAAGATTCAAATAAACTTCAACTAAAACAATCCAGATGTGTCTGATCCAGATGTGTCTGATGCAGATGTGTCTACTCCAGATGTGTCTGATCCAGATGTGTCTGATCCAGATGTGTCTGATCCAGATGTGTCTACTCCAGATGTGTCTGATCCAGATGTGTCTGATCCAGATGTGTCTACTCCAGATGTGTCTGATCCAGATGTGTCTGATCCAGATGTGTCTACTCCAGATGTGTCTGATCCAGATGTGTCTGATCCAGATGTGTCTACTCCAGATGTGTCTGATCCAGATGTGTCTGATCCAGATGTGTCTGATCCAAATGTGTCTGATCCAGATGTGTCGGATCCAGATGTGTCTACTCCAGATGTGTCTGATCCAGATGTGTCTGATCCAAATGTGTCTGATCCAGATGTGTCTGATCCAGATGTGTCTACTCCAGATGTGTCTGATCCAGATGTGTCTGATCCAGATGTGTCTGATCCAAATGTGTCTGATCCAGATGTGTCGGATCCAGATGTGTCTACTCCAGATGTGTCTGATCCAGATGTGTCTGATCCAGATGTGTCCGATCCAGATGTGTCTACTCCAGATGTGTCTGATCCAGATGTGTCTGATCCAGATGTGTCTGATCCAGATGTGTCTACTCCAGATGTGTCTGATCTGTGGCTCAGTTGGTAGAGTGGGTTGCCCCCTAACGGAAGGGTTGGTGGTTCGATACTGCAAGATACTGAACCCCAAATTGCTCCCGATACTGCGTTCATCGGTGTGTGAATGAATTCCAAATGGTGAATCATATAGTATAGTATAGTATAGTATAGTATAGTATAGTATAGTATAGTATAGTATAGTAGAATATAATATAGTAGAGACTGTTGATGTTTTTAAAAGGAGGCTCAAGACCCACCTGTTTGGTCTAGCTTTTAACTGATTGTTTTAGTCTTTATCCTGTCCTGTTGTCTTTTAGTCTTTTAGTCTTTATCCTGTCCTGTTGTCTTTTAGTCTTTTAGTTTTTATCCTGTCCTGTTGTCTTTTAGTGTCTTAGTTTTTATCCTGTCCTGTTGTCTTTTAGTCTTTTAGTTTTTATCCTGTCCTGTTGTCTTTTAGTCTTTTAGTTTTTATCCTGTCCTGTTGTCTTTTAGTCTTTTAGTCTTTATCCTGTCCTGTTGTCTTTCAGTTTTTATCCTGTCCTGTTGTCTTTCAGTTTTTATCCTGTCCTGTTGTCTTTCAGTTTTTATCCTGTCCTGTTGTCTTTTAGTCTTTTAGTCTTTATCCTGTCCTGTTGTCTTTTAGTCTTTTAGTTTTATTCTTTCCTGTTGTCTTTTAGTTCTTATCCTGTCCTGTTGTCTCTTAGTCTTTTAGTTTTTATCCTGTCCTGTTGTCTTTAAGTCTTCTAGTTTTTATCCTGTCCTGTTGTCTTTTAGTCTTTTAGTTTTTATCCTGTCCTGTTGTCTTTTAGTTTTTATCCTGTCCTGTTGTCTTTTAGTTTTTATCCTGTCCTGTTGTCTTTTAGTCTTTTAGTTTTTATCCTGTCCTGTTGTCTCTTAGTCTTTTAGTCTTTATCCTGTCCTGTTGTCTCTTAGTCTTTTAGTCTTTATCCTGTCCTGTTGTCTTTTAGTCTTTTAGTTTTTATCCTGTCTTGTTGTCTTTTAGTTTTCATCCTGTCCTGTCGTCTTTTAGTCTTTTAGTCTTTATCCTGTCCTGTTGTCTCTTAGTCTTTTAGTTTTTATCCTGTCCTGTTGTCTTTTAGTCTTTTAGTTTTTTTACTGTCCTGTTGTCTTTTAGTCTTTTAGTCTTTATCCTGTCCTGTTGTCTTTTAGTCTTTTAGTTTTTATCCTGTCCTGTTGTCTTTTAGTCTTTTAGTTTTTATCCTGTCCTGTTGTCTCTTAGTCTTTTAGTTTTTATCCTGTCCTGTTGTCTTTTAGTCTTTTAGTTTTTTTACTGTCCTGTTGTCTTTTAGTCTTTTAGTCTTTATCCTGTCCTATTGTCTCTTAGTCTTTTAGTTTTTATCCTGTCCTGTTGTCTTTTAGTCTTTTAGTTTTTTTTACTGTCCTGTTGTCTTTTAGTCTTTTAGTTTTTATCCTGTCCTGTTGTCTTTTAGTTTTTATCCTGTCCTGTTGTCTTTTAGTCTTTTAGTTTTTATCCTGTCCTGTTGTCTCTTAGTCTTTTCATTTTTATCCGGTCCTGTTGTCTGTTAGTCTTTTAGTTTTATCCCGTCCTGTTGTCTCTTAGTCTTTTAGTTTTTATCCTGTCCTGTTGTCTGTTAGTCTTTTAGTTTTTATCCTGTCCTGTTGTCTCTTAGTCTTTTAGTTTTTATCCTGTCCTGTTGTCTCTTAGTCTTTTAGTTTTTATCCTGTCCTGTTGTCTCTTAGTCTTTTAGTTTTTATCCTGTCCTGTTGTCTCTTAGTCTTTTAGTTTTTATCCTGTCCTGTTGTCTCTTAGTCTTTTAGTTTTTATCCTGTCCTGTTGTCTCTTAGTCTTTTAGTTTTTATCCTGTCCTGTTGTCTCTTAGTCTTTTAGTTTTTATCCTGTCCTGTTGTCTCTTAGTCTTTTAGTCTTTATCCTGTCCTGTTGTCTCTTAGTCTTTTAGTTTTTAGCTCCAGTGTTCCCTCATGGGGGCCTCCTCACTGGGGGGTGTGTTGGGTCTGCCCGTGGGGATGTGGTCTTGGAGATTCCCTGGACCGGGGGACTAGGAAGCTCTGCACCATGTGTGGAGTCCGCCCCGGTCTACCCGGGTGGTGGTGGTCTACCGGGTCCTGGTGGTCTACCAGGGTGGTGGTGGTCTCTGTGACGGCGTCCTCTATGGCTGTGGGCTCTGCCACCTCTCAGTGTGGAGGCTCCCTCAGGTTGCTTTTTCCTCATCTGGATCCTCGGTGCCTTGCCATGTCTCTACACTGTCTATCAATATGTGCTGTGTGTGAGTCTGAGTGTGTGCTTGTGTGCGTGCGTGTCTATGTGCATGTGTGTGTACAAACAGATGTGTTTGTGGGGGAGGGAGGGGTGGGTTTTGTCATTTTATTGTCTGTTTTTACCCTTAATTTTTTGTAAAGCACTTTGTGTTACATTTCTATGTATGAAAAACGCTACATAAATAAAGTTTGATTTGATTTGATATAGTATAGTATAGTGTAGTATAGTATAGTATAGTATAGTATAGTATAGTATAATATAGTATAGTATAGTATAATATAATATAGTATAGTATAATATAATATAGTATAGTATTATATAGTATAGTATAGTATAGTATAGTATTTTATTAAAAATCAACAATCTGAACAGAGTCAAATCAATCAAAATTTGAGCCACAAAACGTTTTATTTTATTTCTGATGAACCCGTTTAACATTTCAGACACAAGCACACTGTCCAAATACAGCCCTGGATCAGCCAATCAGACGGCCAGTCAGTCGGCCAATCAGATGGCCAGTCAGGCGGCCAATCAGACGGCCAGGTAGACTGCCAATCAGACGGCCAGGCAGTCGGCCAATCAGATGGCCAATCAGACGGCCAATCAGACGGCGAGGCAGACGGCCAATCAGACGGCCAGGCAGAGGGCCAATCATACGGCCAGTCAGACGGCCAATCAGACGGCCAATCAAATGGGCAGACGGCCAATCAGATAGCCAATCAGATGGCCCCGTGTCTCTGCAGGGTTTACTTTGTTACTTTTCAGAGTTTTAACTTGTGTACATTGATCTTTATCTATGTGTGTTTACGTGTTGATGTAAACACTCGAGTGTTGAGCTTCGTGTCGCTGTGATCAGGTCTCAGGTCTCAGGTCTCAGGTCTCAAGTCTCAGGTTTCAGGTTTCAGGTTTCAGGTCTCAGGTCTCAGGTTACAGGTCACAGGTCTCAGGTCTCAGGTTTCAGGTCTCAGGTTTCAGGTCTCAGGTCTCAGGTTTCAGGTCTCAGGTTTCAGGTCTCAGGTCTCAGCTCTCAGGTCTCAGATCTGGCGCCGGTTGGTCCTGGATCGTCTCTTGGATGTTCGGTTTCTCACCAGCGCTTTGGGCTGAGGGATGATTGGCTGAGGGGGGAGGAGGGCGGGGCTCTGTGGGATGTGGGCAGGACCAATGATTAGATGGGCGGGGCTTGGTGGTGAGAGGGCGGGGCTCTGAGCTTTAGCCGAGCGAGAGCTGAACTTCTTCTTCCCTCCTTCGTCAGAGTCGGCGCTCTCATCTTCTGGAATTTAAAAAAAGGTCATTTTTTACATTAAAGAATACATTTATAATTATAAATATATGAAATATAAATATATGTTATAATAAATGATAGTGTGTTATAATAAATGCTAATATGTTATTATAAATGATAATATGTTATAAATGTTTGTCTCACCATCTTCCTCCTCTTCACTGTTTGCAGCAGCAGCTGCAGCAGGTTCTATAATCAATCAATCAATCAATCAATCAATCAATCAATCAATTGAACTAATGTAAACAGATATTGAGAGGTAGAAGAAGAAGACGTACCAGGTGCTGTCACCTGATTGGCTGCTGGAGCTAAAAGAAAGCAGAAAAAAAGATTCAATGAGTGAAAGGATTCACGTGAATCAATTTATATATTAAAAAACAGTAAAAAACGTTCATCTCCTCCAAGAATCTCCACCTTATCGTGGTGGAGGGTTTGTGTGCTCCAGTGATCCTGGAAGCTGTGTTGTCGGGAGCAGTAGCTCCTCGTCTCCCAAGCCAAAGTGGTCGCAGGGGAGGGGCCAGACTAAGAGAGATTCAAAGACCCTTATGAAGCGGATTCAACAACAACGGTGTACCTCGCCAGGCACGGGTAAACCAGGGCCCCCTCCTGGAGCCAGACCCGGGAGGGGAGCACGCAGGCAAGTGTCTGGTGGCCGGGCTCAGCCCAAAAAAACTACATGGATCTACTGATCTGTGGGCCCACCCCCCGCAGACTAGGGCATAGGGGTCGGGTGCAGTATAAGCCAGGCAGCAGGCGAAGGCGGGTACCTGGGCGTGCTGACCCCTGACCCCCGACTTCATTGGGTCTGGGGACGTGGAACGTCACCTCGCTGGCGGGGAAGGAGCCCGAGCTTGTGAGGGAGGTGGATCGTTACCAGCTAGAAATAGTTAGGCTGACCTCCACACATAGCCTGGGCTCTGGAACCAAACTCCTGGAGAGAGGCTGGACTCTCTGCTGTTGTTGCCCAGGGTGAGAGGCTGTGAGTGGGTGTGGGGATACTCACATTATCGTTTATTATTATTAGTGAGGGTGAACTGGGAACGCCTAGCGGAGGCCCCTGTCTGCAGGGTCTTCAACTCACACCTCCGGAAGAATTTCTCCAGCATCCCAGGTGAGGCTGGGGACATGGAGTCAGAATGGACCATGTTCAAAGCCTCAATTGTTGACGCAGCTGGTAGGAGCTGTGGTCTGAAGGCCCTCGGTGCTTGTCGAGGTGTCAACCCAAGAACCAGTTGGTGGACACCAGCGGTGAGGGAGGCCATCAGGCTGAAGAAGAAGGCCTTTCGGTCTTGGCTGGCCGAGGGGTCTCCGGAAGGAGCAGACAGGTACCGTTCGGCCAGAAGGGCTGCAGCTACAGCAGTCGCTGAAGCAAAAACTCAGGTATGGGAGGAATTCGGGGAGGCCATGGAAGAGGACTTTTGGTCAGCGACAAAGAGGTTCTGGAAAACCGCCGGTCGACTCAGGAAGGGAAAGCAGGGCTTGGCCTAAGCTGTGTTCAGCGGGGGGGAGACCTGCTGACCCGACCTGGGGATGTCCTTAGACGGTGGAAAGAACACTTTGAGGAACTCCTTAATCCAGCCAACAGATCCTCTGTGGAGGAGGCAGAGTCTGAAGACTCAGGGGAAGACTCACCAGTATCCCTGGCAGAAGTCACCGAGGTAGTTAAAAAGCTACCCGGCGGCAAGGCGCCAGGGTTGGATGAGATTCGCCCTGAGATGCTGAAGGCTCTGGACACTGTTGGGCTGTCATGGCTGACACGCCTCTTCAGTGTCGCGTGGAGGTCTGGGACAGTACCAGTGGAGTGGCAGACGGGGTGGTGGTTCCCATTTTTAAAAAGGGACCGGAGGGTTTGTTCCAATTACCGTGGAATCACACTGCTCAGCCTCCCCGGGAAAGTCTACTCCAGGATGCTGGAAAGAAGGCTCTGGCTGATTGTCGTACCTCAGATTCAGGAGGAACAATGCGGCTTCCGTCCTGGCTCTTTACCCTCCGAGCCTCCTGGAGGGGTCATGGGAGTTTGCTCATCCAGTCTACATGTGTTTTGTGGATTTGGAGAAGGCTTATGACCATGTCCCTCTGGGAGTCTTGTGGGAGGTACTGCAGGAATATGGGGTACCGGACTCGTTGCTACGAGCTATCCCGTCCCTATATAACCAAAGTGAGAGCTGTGTCCACATACTCGGCACAACGTCAAACACGTTCCCGGTGGGTGTTGGCCTCCGCCAGGATTGCCCCTTGTCTCCAATTCTGTTCATGGTCTTCATGGACAGGATCTCAAGGTGCAGCCGGGGGGAGGAAGGGATCCGGTTTGGTGACCTTAGAATTACATCTCGATGATGTGGTTCCTTTGGCTCATTGGGGCGGTTTGCAGCCGAGTGCGAATGAGAGGGATGAGCGTCAGCACCTCCAAGTCTGAGGCCAGGGTCCTCTGGGTGAAAACGGTGGACTGCCCCTCTGGGTGGATAGAGGTACTGCCCCCTCTTGGTGGAGAGAGATACTGCCCCCTCTGAGTGGAGAGAGGTACTGCCCCCTCTGGGAGGAGAGAGGTGCTGCCCCCTCTGGGAGGAGAGAGGTACTGCCCCCTCTGGGTGGAGAGAGATACTGCCCCCTCTGGGAGGAGAGAGGTACTGCCCCCTCTGGGAGGAGAGAGGTACTGCCCCCTCTGGGTGGAGAGAGGTACTGTCCCCTCTGGGAGGAGAGAGGTACTGCCCCCTCTGGGAGGAGAGAGGTACTGCCCCCTCTGGGTGGAGAGAGATACTGCCCCCTCTGGGAGGAGAGAGGTACTGCCCCCTCTGGGTGGAGAGAGATACTGCCCCCTCTGGGTGGAGAGAGGTACTGCCCCCTCTGGGTGGAGACAGGTACTGCCTCAAGAGAAGGAGTTCCAGTATCTGGGGGTCTTGTTCAGCAGTGAGGGTAGAACGGAGCGTGAGATGGAGGTGGTTTGGTGCAGCGTCAGCAGTGATGTGGGCGTTGTACCGGACCGTCGTGGTGAAGAAGAAGCTGAGCCTGAAGGCAAAGCTCTGGATTTACTGCTCCATCTACGTTCCAACCCTCACCTATGGTCATGAGCTTTGGGTAGTGACCGAAAGAACAAGATCACGGATACAAGTGACTGAAATGAGCTTCCTCCATAGGGTGGCTGGGCTCAGCCTTAGAGATAGGGGGAGGAGCTCAGACATCTGTGGTAAGTGGATGAAAATGGATGGAATGGATAAAAACGTTCATGTTCTCACCGTCTGCAACCTCTGAGCTGGAGCTGCTGAGATCTGAAACACATCAGGATCACACAGGTGAGCAACAGGTGAGCTACAGGTCAAATACAGGTGAGCGACAGGTGAGCGAGAGGTGAGCTACAGGTGAGCTACAGCTGAGCGACAGGTGAGTTACAGATGAGCTACATGTCAAATACAGGTGAGCTACAGGTGAGCTATATGTCAAATACAGGTGAGCGACAGGTGAGCTACAGGTGAGTTACAGGTGAGCTGCAGGTGAGCTACAGATGAGCTACATGTCAAATACAGGTGAGCTACAGGTGAGCTATATGTCAAATACAGGTGAGCTACAGGTCAAATACAGGTGAGCTACAGGTGAGCTATATGTCAAATACAGGTCAAATACAGGTGAGCTACAGGTGAATTATAGGTGAGAAACAGGTGAGCTACAGGGGAGTTAAAGATGAGCTACAGGTCAAATACAGGTGAGCTACAGGGGAGTTAAAGGTGAGCTACAGATGAGCTACAGGGGAGTTAAAGGTGAGCTACAGGTGAGCTACAGGTCAAATACAGGTGAGCTACAGGTGAGCTACAGGTCAAATACAGGTGAGTTACAGGTGAGCTACAGGTGAGTTACAGATGAGCTACAGGGGAGTTAAAGGTGAGCTACAGGTGAGCTACAGGTCAAATACAGGTGAGCTACAGGTGAGCTACAGTTCAAATACAGGTGAGTTACAGGTGATCTACAGGTCAAATACAGATGAGCTACAGGTCAAATACAGGTGAGCTACAGGGGAGTTAAAGGCGAGCTACAGGTGAGCTACAGGGGAGTTAAAGGTGAGCTGCAGGTGAGCTACAGGTCAAATACAGGTGAGCTACAGGTGAGCTACAGTTCAAATACAGGTGAGTTACAGGTGATCTACAGGTGAGTTACGGATGAGCTACAGGTGAGCTACAGGTCAAATACAGATGAGCTACAGGTCAAATACAGGTGAGCGACAGGTGAGCGACAGGTGAGCTACAGGTAAAATACAGGTCAGCTACAGGTGAGTTACAGGTGAGCTACCAGTCGTGTCCTTACCTGAAGGTCCTCCTCCGTAATATTGGGATTCATCTGGAATCAGATTATTAATAAACATTTGTACAGAAGTTGTATTATCATATTATTATCACCTGAGCAGGTAGAGAACAGATCAATATTTACCTGGTTGATCAGAAGAGACGGCGTTCATACTCTCTGTCACAATAAAACAAAGACAAGACGTCTCAGAGACTTATTGATCAACTGATTCATCAATAAACATTTCACATTTTATTTCTACATTATTCTGATAATAAAATCTCAGTACTTCCTGAATCCTTCAAATTAAAAGCCTTGCAGCCTTTCAGTGATGTACAAATGCCTTTAATTTGAAAGGAGTTTTAATTTGGTCATTGAGAGGAAGCTGTTGCCATCTAGTGGACACACTCACACACACACTCACACACACACACACACACACACACACACACACACACACACACACACATACATACATACATACACTCCCTCTAAAAATGTGTCCTGCTGGAGATAAAGGTTATTAATGTCTCACCTGTCGGGGCTTCATCAGATGTAGAGTCTTTATCTGACAGACAGACAGGTGAGACAGGTGAGAGAGACAGACAGGTGAGACGGAGGGACAGGTGAGACAGGTGAGACACAGAGACACAGAGAGAGACAGGTGAGACAGAGGGACAGGTGAGACAGAGACAGACAGAGACGGGTGAGACAGAGAGACAGAGAGAGACAGGTGAGACAGAGGGACAGGTGAGATAGGTGAGACAGAGATACAGGTGAGACAGATAGACAGGTGAGACAGAGAGACACGGGTGAGACAGAGAGAGACAGGTGAGACAGAGATACAGGTGAGACAGACAGACAGGTGAGATAGAGAGACAGAGAGAGACGGGTGAGACAGAGAGAGACAGGTGAGACAGAGAGAGAGAGAGACAGGTGAGACACAGAGAGAGAGACAGGTGAGACAAAGGTACAGGTGAGACAGACAGACAGGTGAGACAGGTGAGACAGGTGAGACAGAGAGAGACGGGTGAGACAGACATACAGGTGAGACAGACAGACAGGTGAGACAGGTGAGACACAGAGACAGAGAGAGACGGGTGAGACAGGTGAGACAGAGAGACAGGTGAGACACAGAGAGACAGGTGAGACAGGTGAGACACATAGAGACAGGTGAGACAGAGAGACAGGTGAGACACAGAGAGAGACAGGTGAGACAGAGAGACAGGTGAGACACAGAGAGACAGGTGAGACAGAGAGAGATAGGTGAGACAGGTGAGAGAGGTGAGACAGGTGAGACAGAGAGAGACAGGTGAGACACAGAGAGAGACCAGTGAGACAGGTGAGACAGAGAGACAGGTGAGACAGGTGAGAGAGGTGAGAGAGGTGAGACAGGTGAGACAGGTGAGACAGAGAGACAGGTGAGACAGTTGAGAGAGGTGAGAGAGGTGAGAGAAGTGAGACAGGTGAAAGGACAGACACGTTCAGCAGATCTGTGATGGATGAGAGACAGACAGGTGTTTACCTGTCGACAGGTTGATTCCAGCATCTGAAATCATAAAACAGACAGCTGTCAATCACAATGTAACGTAAAGTGACTTATTGATCATTAACTGATTGATCATTAACTGATTGATCATTTACTGATTGATTATTAACTTATTGATCATTAACTGATTTATCATTTACTGATTGATTATTAACTTATTGATCATTAACTGGTTGATTATTAACTAATTGATTATTAACTTATTGATCATTAACTGATTGATTATAAACGTATTGATCATTAACTGCTTAATCATTAACTGATTGATTATTAACTGATTGATTATTAACTTATTGATCATTAACTGATTGATTATTAATTTATTGGTCATTAACTGGTTGATTATTAACTTATTGATCATTAACTGATTGATCATTAACTTATTGATCATTAACTGATTGATTATTAACTGATTGATCATTAACTTATTGATCATTAACTGATTGATTATTAACTTATTGATCATTAACTGATTGATCATTAACTTATTGATCATTACCTTAATGATTATTAACTTATTCATCATTACATTATTGATCAGAACTCATTGATCAGAAGCTTATTGATCATTAACTCATTGATCATTACCTTAATGATTATTAACTTATTGGTGATCACATTATTGATCAGAACTTATTGATCAGAAGCTTATTGATCATTAACTCATTGATCATTACCTTATTGATCAGAAGTTATTGATCATTACCTTATTGATCAGAAGTCATTGATCATTAACTTATTGATAATTATCTTATTGATCATTAACTTATTGATCATTTACTTATTGATGATTAACCTATTGATCATTAACTGATTGATCATTAACATATTAATGATTAACTTATTGATCAGAACTTATTGATCATTACCTTATTGATGATTAACTTATTGATCATTAACCTATTGATCATTAACTGAATTATCATTAACATATTGATGATTAACTTATTGATCAGAACTTATTGATCAGTAACTTATTGATGATTAACTTATTGATGATTAACTTATTGATCAGAACTTATTGATCAGTAACTTATTGATGATTGACTTATTGATGATTACCTTAGTGACGATTAACTTATTGATCATTAACCTATTGATCATTAACTGATTGATGATTAACTAATTGATGATTACCTTATTGATCATTAACTTATTGATCATTAACCTCTTGATCATTAACTGATTGATCATTAACATATTGATGATTAACTTATTGATCAGAACTTATTGATCATTACCTTGTTGATGATTACCTTAGTGATGATTAACTTATTGATCATTACCATATTGATCATTAACCTATTGATCATTACCTTGTTGATCATTAACCTATTGATCATTACCTTATTGATCAGAATTTATTGATCAGAACTTATTGATCTTACCGTTGGAGTCGAGGTCTCCGTTCACCTGCAGGACGAACAGCGAGAACAGAAGAACAACGTTCCTGCAACATAAATTATTATAAATAATTATATTTTATTATACATTTTATTCACTCACCGACACACCTGCTGCTTCATGCTGCAACATAACGGAAAAACAAACAAACAAGCAAACAAACAACAAACAAACACGTTCTCATCTGGATGTTGTTTGTCATGACTGTAATGAACTGATTATTCCTGTAGAATGGGTTAGAGTAACTGTTAAAGGATGAAATCTATAAATCAGATAAATACAATTAAAAGAAGGAACGAGAACAGAAAGCCACTTTCAGCTGAATCACATCTGATAGATTCTATTTTATTTATTTGGATCTGTTTGATGAAACATTCTTTTTGACAGGAAACATTTCGTTATCATTTGTGTTGCTTTAGATTTTATTTTCAATATATTATATATTATTATATATATATATTATATATTTTATCTATATTTCAACATTTATTGCTCAATTTCAACAACCTTTGACCCTCAAACCTGAACTCTGAATTATGTTTTTAACAGAATAAAACAAAGAGGAGACGAACCTGGTGAGCATGATGAGGTCAGACCGGTCCTTGGATCAGTACGACAGGTCGGCAGACAGGTGGATCAGTACGACAGGTAGGCAGACAGGTGAGTGTTACTGCAGAAATCTTCTGGCTGCGAGCGTCTGGCACAACGGTTTATATATCTGCCTAAATGTCACCAGGACGGAGGATGGACTGGAGAGAGAGAGAGAGTGTGTGTGTGTGTGTGTGTGTGTGTGTGTGGGTTTCAGGTTTCTGTGTTAATGTCGACTCCCATACAGGTGTGTACTTGTGTTTCAATGAGGACATTGAACATAAAGTCATCACAAAGCAAACTGTTTCTATGATCTTTGATTGATTCCAGATTCATTCACAGCTTTTAATCTGAATGTTTTCCAGATTTGTTCACATCAAGTCAGAAATATTGTTCAATTCCTTCTGTTCACTGTTCAGTTTTTAAAAGAAAACAGAAAAAAGCTGCTACAACATGAATAGAAGACAAAATTATCAAAACAATGATAGGAGAGTAGGAGTCACCTTATAGAAATGTCTTCACCTTATAGAAATGTCCTCACCTTATAGAAATGTCCTTACCTTATAGAAATGTCTTCACCTTATAGAAATGTCTTCACCTTATAGAAATGTCCTCACCTTATAGAAATGTCCTCACCTTATAGAAATGTCTTCACCTTATAGAAATGTTCTAACCTTATAGAAATGTCTTCACCTTATAGAAATGTCTTCACCTTATAGAAATGTCCTCACCTTATAGAAATGTCTTCACCTTATAGAAATGTCTTCACCTTATAGAAATGTCCTCACCTTATAGAAATGTTCTAACCTTATAGAAATGTCCTCACCTTATAGAAATGTCTTCACCTTATAGAAATGTCTTCACCTTATAGAAATGTCTTCACCTTATAGAAATGTTCTAACCTTATAGAAATGTCCTCACCTTATAGAAATGTCTTCACCTTATAGAAATGTCTTAACCTTATAGCAATGTTCTCACCTTATAGAAATGTCCTTACCTTATAGAAATGTCTTCACCTTATAGAAATGTCCTCACCTTATAGAAATGTCCTCACCTTATAGAAATGTCTTCACCTTATAGAAATGTTCTAACCTTATAGAAATGTCCTCACATTATAGAAATGTCTTCACCTTATAGAAATGTCTTCACCTTATAGAAATGTCCTCACCTTATAGAAATGTTCTAACCTTATAGAAATGTCCTCACCTTATAGAAATGTCTTCACCTTATAGAAATGTCTACACCTTATAGAAATGTCTTCACCTTATAGAAATGTTCTAACCTTATAGAAATGTCCTCACCTTATAGAAATGTCTTCACCTTATAGAAATGTCTTAACCTTATAGAAATGTCCTCACCTTATAGAAATGTCCTCACCTTATAGAAATGTCTTCACCTTATAGAAATGTCTTCACCTTATAGAAATGTCTTCACCTTATAGAAATGTCTTAACCTTATAGAAATGTCCTCACCTTATAGAAATGTCTTCACCTTATAGAAATGTCTTCACCTTATAGAAATGTCCTCACCTTATAGAAATGTCCTCACCTTATCGAAATGTCTTCACCTTATAGAAATGTCCTCACCTTATAGAAATGTCTTCACCTTATAGAAATGTCTTCACCTTATAGAAATGTCTTAACCTTATAGAAATGTCCTCACCTTATAGAAATGTCTTCGCCTCATATAAATGTCCTCACCTTATAGAAATGTCTTCACTTTATAGAAATGTCTTCACCTTATAGAAATGTCTTTACCTTATAGAAATTTATTCACTTTATAGAAATGTCTTCACCTTATAGAAATGTCCTCACCTTATAGAAATGTCTTCACCTTATAGAAATGTCCTCACCTTATAGAAATGTCTTCACCTTATAGAAATGTCCTCACCTTATAGAAATGTCTTCACCTTATAGAAATCCATCCATCCATCCATTTTCCTCCGCTTATCCGGGGCCGGGTCGCGGGGGCAGCAACCTAACCGTAACCCTAACCTAACCGGGTTAACCCTAACCCGATTTGATGAAGCCAAAAGAACCACATCATCTGCAAAAAGCAGAGATGCAACTCTTACGTCACCAAACCGGACCCCTTCCTCCCCCCGGCTGCGCCTTGAGATCCTGTCCATGAAAACCACAAACAGAATCGGAGACAAGTTCCTCAAAGTGCTCTTTCCCCCGTCTGACGACATCCACAGGTCGGGTCAGCAGGTCTCCGACCCCGCTGAACACAGCTTGGGCCAAGCCCTGCTTTCCCTTCCTTAGTCGCCCGACGGTTTTCCAGAACCTCTTTGAGGCCGACCGAAAGTCCTCCTCAATGGCCTCCCCGAATTCCTCCCATACCCGAGTTTTTGGTTCAGCGACTGCTGCAGCTGCAGCCCTTCTGGCCGAACGGTACCTGTCTGCTGATTCCAGAGACCCCTCAGCCAGCCAAGACCGGAAGGCCTCCTTCTTCAGCCTGACGGCCTCCCTGACCGCTGGTGTCCACCAGCGGGTTCTTGGGTTGCTGCCACATCAAGCACCGACGGCCTTCAGGCCACAGCTCCTACCAGCCACATCAACAATTGAGAGTTTGAACATGTTGAACATGGCCCATTCTGACTCCATGTCCCCAGCCTCACCCGGGATGTTGGAGAAATTCTTCCGGAGGTGTGAGTTGAAGACCCTGCAGACAGGGGCCTCCGCCAGACGTTCCCAGTTCACCCTCACTACATGTTTGGGTTGCCAGGTCTGTCCAGCAGCCTCCCCCACCACCTGATCCAACTCACCACCAGGTGGTGATCAGTTGACAGCTCTGCTCCTCTCTTCACCCGAGTGTCCAGAACATGCGTCCGCAGATCTGATGACACGATAATGAAATCGATCATTGATCTCTGTCCTAGAGTGCTCTGGTACCAGGTACACTTATGAGCAACTCTATGTTCGAACATGGTGTTTTTTATGGACAATCCATGACTAGCACAGAAGTCCAATAACAAAATACCACTCGGGTTCAGATCGGGCAAGCCGTTCCTCCCAATCACCCCCCTCCAGGTACCGTCATCGTTGCCCACGTGTGCATTGAAGTCTCCCAGAAGAACTATAGAGTCTCCAGGCGGTTCCCGTTCCAGGACACCACCCAGAGTCTCCCAGAAGGCCGGGTACTCCGGACTGCTGTTCGTTGCATAGGCACAGACAACAGTCAGAGACCTCCTCCTTGTGACTTGCAGCCGCAAGGAGGCGACCCTCTCGTTCCTCGGGGAGAACTCCAACACAGCGGCGCTCAGCCGGGGGCTTGTGAGTATCCCCACACCCGCCCGGCGCCTCTCACCCTGGGCAACTCCGGAAAAGGAGAGAGTCCAGCCTCTCTCCAGGAGTTTGGTTCCAGAGCCCACGCTATGTGTGGAGGTGAGCCCAACTATTTCTAGTTGGTAACGCTCCACCTCCCGCACAAGCTCGGGCTCCTTCCCCGCCAGCGAGGTGACGTTCCACGTCCCCAGAGCTAGCTGCTGGAGCCGGGGGTCAGCACGCCCAGGTACCCGCCTTCGCCTGCTGCCCGACTCCCACTGCACCCGACCCCTATGCCCTACTCTGCGGGGGGTGGGCCCACAGGTCGGCGGATCCACGTCGCTTCTTCGGGCTGAGCCCGGCCGGGCCCCGTGGACAAAAGCCCGGCCACCAGACGCTCGCCTGCGTGCTCCCCTCCCGGGTCTGGTTCCAGGAGGTGCCCAGGTTTACCCGTGCCGGGCAAGGTACGCTGATCTTCTATGGTCCGCTTCATAGGGGTCTTTTGAATCGCTCTTAGTCTGGCCCCTCCCCTGGGACCACTTTGCCTTGGGAGACCCTACCAGGAGCTATTGCTCCCGACAACACAGCTCCCAGGATCACTGGAGCACACAAACCCTCCACCTCGATAAGGTGACGATTCTTGGAGGAGCCATATAGAAATGTCCTCACCGTATAGAAATGTCTTTACCTTATAGAAATGTCTTCACTTTATAGAAATGTCCTCACCTTATAGAAATGTCTTTACCTTATAGAAATGTCCTCACCTTATGGAAATGTCTTTACCTTATAGAAATGTCTTCACTTTATAGAAATGTCCTCACCTTATAGAAATGTCTTTACCTTATAGAAATGTCTTCACTTTATAGAAATGTCCTCACCTTATAGAAATGTCCTCACCTTATAGAAATGCCTTTACCTTATAGAAATGTCTTCACTTTATAGAAATGTCCTCACCTTATAGAAATGTCTTCACCTTATAGAAATGTCCTCACCTTATAGAAATGTCTTCACTTTATAGAAATGTCCTCACCTTATAGAAATGTCTTCACCTTATAGAAATGTCTTCACTTTATAGAAATGTCTTCACCTTATAGGAATGTCCTCACCTTATAGAAATGTCCTCACCTTATAGAAATGTCTTCACTTTATAGAAATGTCCTCACCTTATAGAAATGTCCTCACCTTATAGAAATGTCTTCACCTTATAGAAATGTCTTCACCTTATATAAATGTCCTCACCTTATAGAAATGTCTTCACTTCATAGAAATGTCCTCACCTCATAGAAATGTCCTCACCTTATAGAAATGTCCTCACCTTATAGAAATGTCTTCACTTCATAGAAATGTCTTCACTTTATAGAAATGTCCTCACCTTATAGAAATGTCCTCACCTTATAGAAATGTCTTCACTTTATAGAAATGTCTTCACCTTATAGAAATGTCTTTACCTTATAGAAATGTCTTCACTTTATAGAAATGTCTTCACCTTATAGAAATGTCCTCATCTTATAGAAATGTCTTCACCTTATAGAAATGTCCTCACCTTATAGAAATGTCTTCACCTTATAGAAATGTTCTAACCTTATAGAAATGTCCTCACCTTATAGAAATGTCCTCAACTTATAGAAATGTCTTTACCTTATAGAAATGTCTTTACCTTATAGAAATGTCTTCACCTTATAGAAATGTCTTTACATTATAGAAATGTCTTCACCTTATAGAAATGTCTTTACATTATAGAAATGTCTTCACCTTATAGA
>NC_081530.1:37130939-37143439 GCF_030273125.1 Centropristis striata | reverse complement strand
TCAGTCTGTCCTTTCTTCTGTCCTCCGTCCATTTATCAGTCCTCTGTCCTTTCTTCTGTCCTCCGTCCATTTATCAGTCTGTCCATTTATCAGTCTGTCCTTTATTCTGTGCTCCGTCCATTAATCAGTCTGTCCTTTCTTCTGTCCTCCGTCCATTTATCAGTACCCTGTCCTTTCTTCTGTCCTCCGTCCATTTATCAGTACCCTGTCCTTTCTTCTGTCCTCCGTCCATTAATCAGTCCCCTGTCCTTTATTCTGTCCTCCGTCCATTTATCAGTCTGTCCTTTCTTCTGTCCTCCGTCCATTAATCAGTCTGTCCTTTCTTCTGTCCTCCGTCCATTAATCAGTCTGTCCTTTCTTCTGTCCTCCGTCCATTTATCAGTCCTCTGTCCTTTCTTCTGTCCTCCGTCCATTTATCAGTCTGTCCTTTATTCTGTCCTCCGTCCATTTATCAGTCTGTCCTTTCTTCTGTCCTCCGTCCATTAATCAGTCTGTCCTTTATTCTGTCCTCCGTCCATTAATCAGTCTGTCCTTTATTCTGTCCTCCGTCCATTTATCAGTCTGTCCTTTCTTCTGTCCTCCGTCCATTAATCAGTCTGTCCTTTCTTCTGTCCTCCATCCATTTATCAGTCCTCTGTCCTTTCTTCTGTCCACCGTCCATTTATCAGTCTGTCCTTTCTTCTGTCCTCCGTCCATTTATCAGTCTGTCCTTTCTTCTGTCCTCCGTCCATATATCAGTCTGTCCTTTCTTCTGTCCTCCGTCCATTAATCAGTCTGTCCTTTCTTCTGTCCTCCGTCCATTTATCAGTCCTCTGTCCTTTCTTCTGTCCACCGTCCATTTATCAGTCTGTCCTTTCTTCTGTCCTCCGTCCATTTATCAGTCTGTCCTTTATTCTGTCCTCCGTCCATTTATCAGTCCTCTGTCCTTTCTTCTGTCCTCCGTCCATTTATCAGTCCTCTGTCCTTTATTCTGTCCATTAATCAGTCTGTCCATTAATCAGTCCTCTGTCCTTTCTTCTGTCCTCCGTCCATTTATCAGTCCTCTGTCCTTTATTCTGTCCATTAATCAGTCTTCTGCCCATTAATCAGTCCTCCGTCCTTTATTCTGTCCATTAATCAGTCTTCTGTCCATTAATCAGTCCTCCGTCCTTTATTCTGTCCATTAATCAGTCCTCTGTCCATTAATCAGTCCTCTGTCCTTTATTCTGCCCATTAATCAGTCTTCTGTCCATTAATCAGTCCTGGCCGGAGAGTCCCGTATTTCACCGTTCTTTCCTGCCGTCCTCTCGTATTAGTATTTTCCCGTAAATCTCCCGTATTTTAAACATACACTGTATATTTTAACCTTAGAGGGTATATTTTAACCCTAGACTGTATATTTTAACCGTAGACTGTATATTTAACCCTAGACTGTATATTTTAACCCTAGACTGTATATTTAACCACGGACTGTACATTTAACCGTAGACTGTATATTTTAACCCTAGACTGTATATTTAACCACGGACTGTACATTTAACCGTAGACTGTATATTTTAACCCTAGACTGTATATTTAACCACGGACTGTACATTTAACCGTAGACTGTATATTTTAACCCTAGACTGTATATTTAACCACAGACTGTATATTTAACTGTAGACTGTATATTTAACCCTAGACTGTATATTTAACCCTAGACTGTATATTTTAACCGTAGACTGTATATTTTAACCCTAGACTGTATATTTAACCCTAGACTGTATATTTAACCACAGACTGTATATTTTAACTGTAGACTGTATATTTAACCACAGACTGTATATTTTAACCACAGACTGTATATTTTAACCGTAGACTGTATATTTTAACCACAGACGGTATATTTAACCACAGACTGTATATTTTAACCATAGACTGTATATTTTAAGCCTAGACTGTATATTTTAACCACAGACTGTATATTTAACCGTAGACTGTATATTTTAACCACAGACTGTATATTTAACCGTAGACTGTATATTTAACCGTAGACTGTATATTTTAACCTCGAGACTGTATATTTAACCACAGACTGTATATTTAACTGTAGACTGTATATTTAACCACAGACTGTATATTTAACCGTAGACTGTATATTTTAACCTCAGACTGTATATTTTAACCATAGACTGTATATTTTAACCACAGACTGTATATTTTAACCCTAGACTGTATATTTAACCGTAGACTGTATATTTAACCACAGACTGTATATTTAACCCTAGACTGTATATTTTAACCCTAGACTGTATATTTAACCGTAGACTGTATATTTAACCACAGACTGTATATTTAACCCTAGACTGTATATTTTAACCCTAGACTGTATATTTAACCACAGACTGTATATTTAACCACAGACTGTATATTTAACCCTAGACTGTATATTTTAACCCTAGACTGTATATTTAACCACAGACTGTATATTTTAACCATAGACTGTATATTTAACCACAGACTGTATATTTTAACCGTAGACTGTATATTTAACCATAGACTGTATATTTAACCAGACTGTATATTTTAACCGTAGACTGTATATTTAACCGTAGACTGTATATTTAACCACAGACTGTATATTTAACCCTAGACTGTATATTTTAACCCTAGACTGTATATTTAACCACAGACTGTATATTTAACCACAGACTGTATATTTAACCCTAGACTGTATATTTTAACCCTAGACTGTATATTTAACCACAGACTGTATATTTTAACCATAGACTGTATATTTAACCACAGACTGTATATTTTAACCGTAGACTGTATATTTAACCACAGACTGTATATTTAACCAGACTGTATATTTTAACCATAGACTGTATATTTTAACCACAGACTGTATATTTTAACCCTAGACTGTATATTTAACCGTAGACTGTATATTTAACCACAGACTGTATATTTAACCCTAGACTATATATTTTAACCCTAGACTGTATATTTAACCGTAGACTGTATATTTAACCACAGACTGTATATTTAACCCTAGACTGTATATTTTAACCCTAGACTGTATATTTAACCACAGACTGTATATTTAACCCTAGACTGTATATTTAACCACAGACTGTATATTTAACCCTAGACTGTATATTTTAACCCTAGACTGTATATTTAACCACAGACTGTATATTTAACCCTAGACTGTATATTTAACCACAGACTGTATATTTAACCCTAGACTGTATATTTTAACCGTAGACTGTATATTTTAACCATAGACTGTATATTTAACCACAGACTGTATATTTTAACCGTAGACTGTATATTTAACCATAGACTGTATATTTTAACCGTAGACTGTATATTTAACCACAGACTGTATATTTAACCAGACTGTATATTTTAACCGTAGACTGTATATTTAACCATAGACTGTATATTTAACCACAGACTGTATATTTAACCACAGACTGTATATTTTAACCGTAGACTGTATATTTAACCATAGACTGTATATTTTAACCATAGACTGTATATTTTAACCGTAGACTGTATATTTAACCGTAGACTGTATATTTAACCGTAGACTGTATATTTTAACCGTAGACTGTATATTTAACCATAGACTGTATATTTTAACCGTAGACTGTATATTTAACCACAGACTGTATATTTTAACCATAGACTGTATATTTAACCACAGACTGTATATTTTAACCGTAGACTGTATATTTAACCATAGACTGTATATTTTAACTGTAGACTGTATATTTAGGTGACTCTGATTATTGTTGTCAGACACACCTGATGAATCAGTTTGTCCGATAATGTCAGACAGGAAACAAAGCAGTTGCAGCTGTAGTTCATTAGTGGTTGACAGGTGATTGTAGCTTTCTGTCTTCACATGTCAGGAGCTGGTTGGGTGGTTAGGGTTATTTTCAACTCCAAAACTAGACAGGTATGATATCAATAAAGCTATATGTTCTAGTTGTTCTGCGACCACTCAAAGAGCTTTACACTACAGACTGACTCATTCACTCACATTCATCCTGGTGGCAGGGGTTACTCTAAACGGTGCCACCTGCCACCAGCAGGAGTTCTTTCACACACCGATGAACGCAGCATCGGAGCCATTTGGGGTTCAGATACTTGGACATGTAGACATGTAGACTGCCACGGCCCGGGATCGAACCACCGACCTTCTGATCAATGGGCGACCGCTCTACCAACTGAGGTAAACCTGCCCCGAGTCCTCTCACACAGTCTAATCTAGGGACAGATTAGACGATAGAGGGACAGATTTATGATGATATCTATGATGAGAAGAGACGTGTCCTCTGAGATATCTGGAGCGACGTGTCCTCGGAGATATCTGTAGGGACGTGTCCTCGGAGATATCTGGAGGGACGTGTCCTCTGAGATATCTGGAGCGACGTGTCCTCGGAGATATCTGGAGAGACGTGTCCTCGGAGATATCTGGAGGGACGTGTCCTCGGAGATATCTGGAGAGACGTGTCCTCTGAGATATCTGGAGCGACGTGTCCTCGGAGATATCTGGAGGGACGTGTCCTCTGAGATATCTGTAGGGACGTGTCCTCGGAGATATCTGGAGGGACGTGTCCTCGGAGATATCTGGAGAGACGTGTCCTCGGAGATATCTGGAGAGACGTGTCCTCGGAGATATCTGGAGGGACGTGTCCTCTGAGATATCTGGAGGGACGTGTCCTCGGAGATATCTGGAGAGACGTGTCCTCGGAGATATCTGGAGGGACGTGTCCTCGGAGATATCTGGAGAGACGTGTCCTCGGAGGTATCTGGAGGGACGTGTCCTCGGAGATATCTGGAGAGACGTGTCCTCGGAGATATCTGGAGGGACGTGTCCTCGGAGATATCTGGAGAGACGTGTCCTCTGAGATATCTGGAGGGACGTGTCCTCGGAGATATCTGGAGAGACGTGTCCTCTGAGATATCTGGAGGGACGTGTCCTCGGAGATATCTGGAGAGACGTGTCCTTTGAGATATCTGGAGGGACGTGTCCTCGGAGATATCTGGAGAGACGTGTCCTCTGAGATATCTGGAGGGACGTGTCCTCGGAGATATCTGGAGAGACGTGTCCTCTGAGATATCTGGAGGGACGTGTCCTCGGAGATATCTGGAGCGACGTGTCCTCGGAGATATCTGGAGGGACGTGTCCTCGGAGATATCTGGAGCGACGTGTCCTCGGAGATATCTGGAGGGACGTGTCCTCGGAGATATCTGGAGGGACGTGTCCTCGGAGATATCTGGTTCTCTCATTAAGGGGAAGAATGCTGACTGTTATTATGAACCTGATCTTTAACTGATCTTTGGTCTAGACGGCGGCCAGTCGGAGCGTCTGCCAACAGAGTAATGAATCTGATCTCCATCAGCACCAGGAATTACAGACATACCAGACAGGATCACAGTCTGAACCTGATCCAGGTCCAGCTGATATGAACCTGATCCAAGACCTGCTCATCAGGGGCCTCGTGTTTCAGAGAGTGCGGCGCTTCATACTAAAGATGGCGAACTCCCAAAACTGGAAAAGTACCAACGCAAACTCACCTCCACCTGGATCAAACTGGGCTCAGCAGGTTCTGTTTCCTTCATACATCACAACCAGCTGGACCTGATCAATACACGCCCCGGCTCCTCCCACTGATCAATACATGCCCCGGCTCCTGTAACTGATCAATACACGCCCCGGCTCCTGTAACTGATCAATACACGCCCAGGCTCCTCCCACTGATCAATACATGCCCCGGCTCCTCCTACAGATCAATACACGCCCCGGCTCCTCCCATTGATCAATACACGCCCCGTCTCCTCCCACTGATCAATACACACCCCGGCTCCTCCCACTGATCAATACACGCCTCGGCTCCTGTAACTGATCAATACACGCCCCGGCTCCTCCCACTGATCAATACACGCCCCGGCCCCTCCCACTGATCAATACACACCCCGGCTCCTCCCACTGATCAATACACACCCTGGCTCCTCCCACTGATCAATACACGCCCCGGCTCCTCCCACTGATCAATACACACCCCAGCTCCTCCCACTGATCAATACACACCCCGGCTCCTCCCACTGATCAATACATGCCCCGGCTCCTCCCACTGATCAATAATTAACCCTATAAATCTGATCCAGGACCAGCTGATCTATTATAATATAATTATAACTGATAACAAACATTTTATTTATAATATTAATGTTGTTGTTGTTGTTTTTTTTTGTTTTTTTATCAGTTAAATGAACCAAACGGCTTCCGTCTGCTTGTCGCTGAAATATGACGTAAGCACACCCGGAAGCGCCAGAGTCACGCTGCTGCTGCAGACTGTGCTGAGTTTATTGTTTGTATCTAAACTTTGAGACTTTTTATCCCATTAGAGGAACTTTTACCGTCTGTTGATCATCAGCAGGTTTGTTTATTTGTTTATTTATTTATTTATCAGCAGCCCGTCTGTCCGGCTGCTTCCTGTTGGTCCCACAAACAATTATACACAAGGAACGGATGAATTAGACTTAGTTAGCAGCTAACGGCTAACAGAGTGGAGAGATCTTTCTCTTTATTAAAGAGTTTATTTATTATTTATATATTATAATAAGTTGATCGAGTTTTAACTGAGTTTTGTTGGTTTATTAACTCCTGCAGCGGACAGTTTCCTCTCAGCTGATGAATCCATCTGAGTTTATAGTTATAATGTTTTTGTTTTTTATCTGACGGATCAAACAGTAATAATAATAATAATAATAATAATAATAATAATAATAATATTCCATTCAGTTTATTTGTCCAAAAGCCACGCAAGACAGGACAGATAAACAAACACAACAAGAATTTATTGTATAATTATTTGATTTTTTGATTGCCAGTTGAAAATGAACGAATGATACTAAATATTATTAATATTTATATAATATATATATATATATATATATATATATATATATAATTAATATTACTATTAAGAAGCTCTACTGGGACTAAATATTATATATTAATACTACTGGGACTAAATATTATGTATTAATACTACTGGGACTAAATATTATATATTAATACTACTGGGACTAAATATATATTAATACTACTGGGACTAAATATTATATATTAATACTACTGGGACTAAATATTATATATTAATACTACTGGGACTAAATATTATATATTAGTACTACTGGGACTAAATGTTATATATTAATACTACTGGGACTCTTCTCTTCTTTTAATCTCTCCGTCTGTTCTTCTCTTCTTTTAGTCTCTCCGTCTGTTCTTATCTTCTTTTAATCTCTCTGTCTGTTCTTCTCTTCTTTTAATCTCTCCGTCTGTTCTTCTCTTCTTTTAATCTCTCCGTCTGTTCTTCTCTTCTTTTAATCTCTCTGATGTTCTTCTCTTCTTTTAGTCTCTCCGTCTGTTCTTCTCTTCTTTTAATCTATTTGTCTGTTCTCTTCTTTTAATCTCTCCGTCTGTTCTTCTCTTCTTTTAATCTCTCCGTCTGTTCTTCTCTTCTTTTAATCTCTCCGTCTGTTCTTCTCTTCTTTTAATCTCTCCGTCTGTTCTTCTCTTCTTTTAATCTCTCTGATGTTCTTCTCTTCTTTTAGTCTCTCTGTCTGTTCTTCTCTTCTTTTAATCTCTCCGTCTGTTCTTCTCTTCTTTTAATCTCTCCGTCTGTTCTTCTCTTCTTTTAATCTCTCCGTCTGTTCTTCTCTTCTTTTAATCTCTCCGTCTGTTCTTCTCTTCTTTTAATCTCTCTGATGTTCTTCTCTTCTTTTAATCTGTCTGTTCTTCTCTTCTTTTAATCTCTCTGATGTTCTTCTCTTCTTTTAGTCTCTCCGTCTGTTCTTTTCTTCTTTTAATCTATTTGTCTGTTCTTCTCTTCTTTTAATCTCTCCGTCTGTTCTTCTCTTCTTTTAATCTCTCTGATGTTCTTCTCTTCTTTTAGTCTCTCTGTCTGTTCTTCTCTTCTTTTAATCTCTCTCTGTTCTTCTCTTCTTTTAATCTCTCCGTCTGTTCTTCTCTTCTTTTAATCTCTCCGTCTGTTCTTCTCTTCTTTTAATCTCTCCGTCTGTTCTTCTCTTCTTTTAATCTCTCTGATGTTCTTCTCTTCTTTTAATCTGTCTGTTCTTCTCTTCTTTTAATCTCTCTGATGTTCTTCTCTTCTTTTAGTCTCTCCGTCTGTTCTTCTCTTCTTTTAATCTCTCTGTCTGTTCTTCTCTTCTTTTAATCTCTCCGTCTGTTCTTCTCTTCTTTTAGTCTCTGTCTGTTCTTCTCTTCTTTTAATCTATTTGTCTGTTCTTCTCTTCTTTTAATCTCTCTGTCTGTTCTTCTCTTCTTTTAATCTCTCCGTCTGTTCTTCTCCTTTTAATCTCTCCGTCTGTTCTTCTCTTCTTTTAATCTCTCCGTCTGTTCTTCTCTTCTTTTAATCTCTCCGTCTGTTCTTCTCTTCTTTTAATCTCTCCGTCTGTTCTTCTCTTCTTTTAATCTCTCTGTCTGTTCTTCTCTTCTTTTAGTCTCTCTGTCTGTTCTTCTCTTCTTTTAATCTCTCTGTCTGTTCTTCTCTTCTTTTAATCTCTCTGTCTGTTCTTCTCTTCTTTTAGTCTCTCTGTCTGTTCTTCTCTTCTTTTAATCTCTCCGTCTGTTCTTCTCTTCTTTTAATCTCTCCGTCTGTTCTTCTCTTCTTTTAGTCTCTCTGTCTGTTCTTCTCTTCTTTTAATCTCTCCGTCTGTTCTTCTCTTCTTTTAATCTCTCCGTCTGTTCTTCTCTTCTTTTAATCTCTCCGTCTGTTCTTCTCTTCTTTTAATCTCTCCGTCTGTTCTTCTCTTCTTTTAGTCTCTCTGTCTGTTCTTCTCTTCTTTTAATCTCTCAGTCTGTTCTTCTCTTCTTTTAATCTCTCTGATGTTCTTCTCTTCTTTTAATCTCTCTGATGTTCTTCTCTTCTTTTAATCTCTCCGTCTGTTCTTCTCTTCTTTTAATCTCTCCGTCTGTTCTTCTCTTCTTTTAATCTCTCTGATGTTCTTCTCTTCTTTTAATCTCTCCGTCTGTTCTTCTCTTCTTTTAATCTCTCCGTCTGTTCTTCTCTTCTTTTAATCTCTCCGTCTGTTCTTCTCTTTTAATCTCTCCGTCTGTTCTTCTCTTCTTTTAATCTCTCCGTCTGTTCTTCTCTTCTTTTAATCTCTCTGATGTTCTTCTCTTCTTTTAATCTCCATCTGTTCTTCTCTTCTTTTAATCTCTCCGTCTGTTCTTCTCTTTTAATCTCTCTGTCTGTTCTTCTCTTCTTTTAGTCTCTCCGTCTGTTCTTCTCTTCTTTTAATCTCTCCGTCTGTTCTTCTCTTCTTTTAATCTCTCCGTCTGTTCTTCTCTTCTTTTAGTCTCTCCGTCTGTTCTTCTCTTCTTTTAATCTCTCTGATGTTCTTCTCTTCTTTTAATCTCTCTGTTCTTCTCTTCTTTTAATCTCTCCGTCTGTTCTTCTCTTTTAATCTCTCCGTCTGTTCTTCTCTTTTAATCTCTCCGTCTGTTCTTCTCTTCTTTTAATCTCTCCGTCTGTTCTTCTCTTCTTTTAATCTCTCCGTCTGTTCTTCTCTTTTAATCTCTCCGTCTGTTCTTCTCTTCTTTTAATCTCTCTGATGTTCTTCTCTTCTTTTAATCTCCATCTGTTCTTCTCTTCTTTTAATCTCTCCGTCTGTTCTTCTCTTTTAATCTCTCTGTCTGTTCTTCTCTTCTTTTAGTCTCTCCGTCTGTTCTTCTCTTCTTTTAATCTCTCCGTCTGTTCTTCTCTTCTTTTAATCTCTCCGTCTGTTCTTCTCTTCTTTTAGTCTCTCCGTCTGTTCTTCTCTTCTTTTAATCTCTCTGATGTTCTTCTCTTCTTTTAATCTCTCTGTTCTTCTCTTCTTTTAATCTCTCCGTCTGTTCTTCTCTTTTAATCTCTCCGTCTGTTCTTCTCTTTTAATCTCTCTGTCTGTTCTTCTCTTCTTTTAGTCTCTCCGTCTGTTCTTCTCTTCTTTTAATCTCTCCGTCTGTTCTTCTCTTCTTTTAATCTCTCCGTCTGTTCTTCTCTTCTTTTAGTCTCTCCGTCTGTTCTTCTCTTCTTTTAATCTCTCTGATGTTCTTCTCTTCTTTTAATCTCCATCTGTTCTTCTCTTCTTTTAATCTCTCCGTCTGTTCTTCTCTTTTAATCTCTCTGTCTGTTCTTCTCTTCTTTTAGTCTCTCCGTCTGTTCTTCTCTTCTTTTAATCTCTCCGTCTGTTCTTCTCTTCTTTTAATCTCTCTGATGTTCTTCTCTTCTTTTAGTCTCTCCGTCTGTTCTTCTCTTCTTTTAATCTCTCAGTCTGTTCTTCTCTTCTTTTAATCTCTCTGATGTTCTTCTCTTCTTTTAATCTCTCTGATGTTCTTCTCTTCTTTTAATCTCTCCGTCTGTTCTTCTCTTCTTTTAATCTCTCCGTCTGTTCTTCTCTTCTTTTAATCTCTCCGTCTGTTCTTCTCTTCTTTTAATCTCTCTGTCTGTTCTTCTCTTCTTTTAATCTCTGTCTGTTCTTCTCTTCTTTTAATCTCTCCGTCTGTTCTTCTCTTCTTTTAATCTCTGTCTGTTCTTCTCTTCTTTTAATCTCTGTCTGTTCTTCTCTTCTTTTAATCTCTCCGTCTGTTCTTCTCTTCTTTTAATCTCTCTGTCTGCTCTTCTCTTCTTTTAATCTCTGTCTGTTCTTCTCTTCTTTTAATCTCTCTGTCTGCTCTTCTCTTCTTTTAATCTCTTTTTAAATTTGTTGTCAACACTTTTAATGTTGTAATTCTATTGATTATATTGATCCGTTGATCTGTTGAACATATTTTATTGATTTCCTGTGAAACAGAGTGAAGGATGGAGACGCTGAAGGACGAAGAGCCTCCAGGACAGAAAGCTGAGAGGAAGAGGAGGCACGAGGACGAAGAGCAGGAGGAGGAGGGGCCCAATAAGAAACAGGTAGACCCACTGAAGTTATTGATTATTGATCTGTCCAGCAGGTGACTGATCACAGCGTGAAGTTATTGATTATTAATCATCAGGTGAGTGACCACAGTGTGAAGGTGGCGAGCCACTACAACAGCCTACAGGAAGTGGGTCTGGTTTACTGGTTGACTGATATTGATTATTACTGACTGATATTGATTATTGATTATTAATCATCAGGTGAGTGACCACAGCGTGAAGGTGGCGAGCCACTACAACAGCCTACAGGAAGTGGGTCTGGTTTACTGGTTGACTGATATTGATTATTACTGACTGATATTGATTATTGATTATTAATCATCAGGTGAGTGACCACAGTGTGAAGGTGGCGAGCCACTACAACAGCCTACAGGAAGTGGGTCTGGTTTACTGGTTGACTGATATTGATTATTACTGACTGATATTGATTATTGATTATTAATCATCAGGTGAGTGACCACAGCGTGAAGGTGGCGAGCCACTACAACAGCCTACAGGAAGTGGGTCTGGTTTACTGGTTGACTGATATTGATTATTACTGACTGATATTGATTATTGATTATTAATCATCAGGTGAGTGACCACAGCGTGAAGGTGGCGAGCCACTACAACAGCCTACAGGAAGTGGGTCTGGCTGCCAGAAGTCGAAGCAGAATCTTCTTCATGAGGAACTTCAACAACTGGCTGAAGAGCGTTCTGATCGGTAAATCTTTACTCCTCATTGATTAGTTGTCAATATCAGATGGACATCAGACTTTACTGATTGATCTGGGAAAGGAACAGATGAATGTCAGCTGATTGGCTGTGTGTGTGACTGACAGGTGAGATCCTGGAGCAGGTGCGGGGGGCGGGGCCTGCTGGCCAGGTGTGTGTGTTGGACCTGGGCTGTGGGAAAGGAGGAGACCTGCTGAAGTGGAGGAGAGGAGGGATCAATCACCTGGTCTGTGCAGGTAACGTTCTATTGAGATCAATCACCTGGTCTGTGCAGGTAACGTTCTATTGAGATCAATCACCTGGTCTGTGCAGGTAACGGTTCTATTGAGATCAATCACCTGGTCTGTGCAGGTAAAGGTTCTATTGAGATCAATCACCTGGTCTGTGCAGGTAACGTTCTATTGAGATCAATCACCTGGTCTGTGCAGGTAACGTTCTATTGAGATCAATCACCTGGTCTGTGCAGGTAACGTTCTATTGAGATCAATCACCTGGTCTGTGCAGGTAACGTTCTATTGAGATCAATCACCTGGTCTGTGCAGGTAACGGTTCTATTGAGATCAATCACCTGGTCTGTGCAGGTAAAGGTTCTATTGAGATCAATCACCTGGTCTGTGCAGGTAACGGTTCTATTGAGATCAATCACCTGGTCTGTGCAGGTAACGGTTCTATTGAGATCAATCACCTGGTCTGTGCAGGTAACGGTTCTATTGAGATCAATCACCTGGTCTGTGCAGGTAAAGGTTCTATTGAGATCAATCACCTGGTCTGTGCAGGTAACGTTCTATTGAGATCAATCACCTGGTCTGTGCAGGTAAAGGTTCTATT
>NC_081530.1:36983439-37125939 GCF_030273125.1 Centropristis striata | reverse complement strand
TAACGCGTGGTAAACGCTTAGTTAACGTGTGGTAAACGCTTAGTTAACGTGTGGTAAACGCTTAGTTAACGTGTGGTAAACGCTTAGTTAACGCGTGGTAAACGCTTAGTTAACGCTTAGTTAACGCGTGGTAAACGCTTAGTTAACGAGTGGTAAACGCTTAGTTAACGTGTGGTAAACGCTTAGTTAACGTGTGGTAAACGCTTAGTTAACGCGTGGTAAACGCTTAGTTAATGCGTGGTAAACGCTTAGTTAACGCGTGGTAAACGCTTAGTTAATGCGTGGTAAACGCTTAGTTAATGCGTGGTAAACGCTTAGTTAATGCGTGGTAAACGCTTAGTTAACGCGTGGTAAACGCTTAGTTAACGCTTAGTTAACGCGTGGTAAACGCTTAGTTAATGCGTGGTAAACGCTTAGTTAACGCGTGGTAAACGCTTAGTTAATGCGTGGTAAACGCTTAGTTAATGCGTGGTAAACGCTTAGTTAATGCGTGGTAAACGCGTGGTTAACGCGTTCTGTTTTATTTCAGCCGTTTCCCTGTGAGGACGGAGGTCGACAGGCAGTAGACAGCGGTGGAGAGTACTGCCATGCTAAAGAGCACTGTGGCAGAGCCGGAGTTAAACTACCACTGGTGAGTCTGGTTCAGTCTGGTACAGCCTGGTACAGCCTGGTTCAGCCTGGTTCAGCCTGGTTCAGTCTGGTTCAGCCTGGTACAGCCTGGTTCAGCCTGGTTCAGCCTGGTACAGCCTGGTACAGCCTGGTTCAGCCTGGTTCAGTCTGGTACAGCCTGGTTCAGTCTGGTTCAGCCTGGTACAGCCTGGTTCAGCCTGGTTCAGCCTGGTTCAGTCTGGTACAGCCTGGTTCAGCCTGGTTCAGCCTGGTTCAGCCTGGTTCAGTCTGGTTCAGCCTGGTTCAGCCTGGTTCAGCCTGGTACAGCCTGGTACAGCCTGGTTCAGTCTGGTTCAGCCTGGTTCAGTCTGGTACAGCCTGGTTCAGTCTGGTTCAGCCTGGTTCAGTCTGGTACAGCCTGGTACAGCCTGGTACAGCCTGGTTCAGTCTGGTACAGCCTGGTTCAGTCTGGTTCAGTCTGGTACAGCCTGGTTCAGTCTGGTACAGCCTGGTACAGCCTGGTTCAGTCTGGTTCAGCCTGGTTCAGTCTGGTTCAGTCTGGTTCAGCCTGGTTCAGTCTGGTACAGCCTGGTTCAGTCTGGTTCAGTCTGGTTCAGCCTGGTTCAGCCTGGTTCAGCCTGGTTCAGTCTGGTTCAGTCTGGTACAGCCTGGTTCAGTCTGGTTCAGCCTGGTTCAGTCTGGTTCAGCCTGGTTCAGCCTGGTTCAGTCTGGTTCAGCCTGGTTCAGTCTGGTTCAGCCTGGTTCAGCCTGGTTCAGCCTGGTTCAGTCTGGTTCAGTCTGGTACAGCCTGGTTCAGCCTGGTTCAGTCTGGTACAGCCTGGTTCAGTCTGGTTCAGTCTGGTACAGCCTGGTTCAGTCTGGTTCAGTCTGGTTCAGCCTGGTTCAGTGTGGTTCAGTCTGGTTCAGTCTGGTTCAGTCTGGTTCAGCCTGGTTCAGTCTGGTACAGTCTGGTTCAGTCTGGTTCAGTCTGGTTCAGCCTGGTTCAGTCTGGTACAGCCTGGTTCAGTCTGGTTCAGTCTGGTTCAGTCTGGTACAGCCTGGTACAGCCTGGTTCAGCCTGGTACAGCCTGGTTCAGTCTGGTTCAGCCTGGTTAGGACTAACAGTTTGTTTATTTGTGTGCAGGGCACTCTCAGCAGATCTGAATGGGAAGCAGCCAGTAAGTTATTTAAAAATTCACTCATTATTTACTGTTTACATTGAGAATGACTGAAGTTAAAACAGAAGTTAACATAATAGAGAGAGAGAGTCATACTGCAGTTAGTCTGTCCAGATGTTACCCAGTAGTAGTCTGACTCAGGTCCAGATGTTACCCAGTAGTAGTCTGACTCAGGTGCAGATGTTACCCAGTAGTAGTCTGACTCAGGTCCAGATGTTACCCAGTAGTAGTCTGACTCAGGTCCAGATGTTACCCAGTAGTAGTCTGACTCAGGTGCAGATGTTACCCAGTAGTAGTCTGACTCAGGTCCAGATGTTACCCAGTAGAAGTCTGACTCAGGTCCAGATGTTACCCAGTAGTAGTCTGACTCAGGTGCAGATGTTACCCAGTAGTAGTCTGACTCAGGTCCAGATGTTACCCAGCAGTAGTCTGACTCAGGTCCAGATGTTACCCAGTAGTAGTCTGACTCAGGTCCAGATGTTACCCAGTAGTAGTCTGACTCAGGTGCAGATGTTACCCAGTAGTAGTCTGACTCAGGTCCAGATGTTACCCAGTAGTAGTCTGACTCAGGTCCAGATGTTACCCAGTAGTAGTCTGACTCAGGTCCAGATGTTACCCAGCAGTAGTCTGACTCAGGTCCAGATGTTACCCAGTAGTAGCCTGACTCAGGTCCAGATGTTACCCAGTAGTAGTCTGACTCAGGTCCAGATGTTACCCAGTAGTAGTCTGACTCAGGTCCAGATGTTACCCAGTAGTAGTCTGACTCAGGTCCAGATGTTACCCAGTAGTAGTCTGACTCAGGTCCAGATGTTACCCAGTAGTAGTCTGACTCAGGTCCAGATGTTACCCAGTAGTAGTCTGACTCAGGTCCAGATGTTACCCAGTAGTAGTCTGACTCAGGTCCAGATGTTACCCAGTAGTAGTCTGACTCAGGTCCAGATGTTACCCAGTAGAAGTCTGACTCAGGTCCAGATGTTACCCAGTAGAAGTCTGACTCAGGTCCAGATGTTACCCAGTAGTAGTCTGACTCAGGTCCAGATGTTACCCAGCAGTAGTCTGACTCAGGTCCAGATGTTACCCAGCAGTAGTCTGACTCAGGTCCAGATGTTACCCAGTAGTAGTCTGACTCAGGTCCAGATGTTACCCAGTAGTAGTCTGACTCAGGTCCAGATGTTACCCAGTAGTAGTCTGACTCAGGTCCAGATGTTACCCAGTAGTAGTCTGACTCAGGTCCAGATGTTACCCAGTAGTAGTCTGACTCAGGTCCAGATGTTACCCAGTAGTAGTCTGACTCAGGTCCAGATGTTACCCAGCAGTAGTCTGACTCAGGTCCAGATGTTACCCAGTAGTAGTCTGACTCAGGTCCAGGTGTTACCCAGGTTAGGGTTAGGTCCAGGTCCAGGTGTTACCCAGGTTAGGGTTAGGTCCAGGTCCAGGTGTTACCCAGGTTAGGGTTAGGTCCAGGTCCAGGTGTTACCCAGGTTAGGGTTAGGTCCAGGTCCAGGTGTTGGGTTAGGTGCTCACCTGTCCTCTGTCTTTCAGGTATCTACCTGGTGTTTGTCTTTCAGAAGATGTCTTGATGCTGAAAACAAACTGCTGCTCACCTCTTCTGCATCTTGTGTTTGTACTGTTTTACTTTTTTCTTCATGTCATTTTTTGATAAACTATGAATTGCGGATTTGTTGTGGAAAAGAATTAAATGAAATGTCAACTTGTTTTTTGTGTCTTTGACTGGTGTTATTCTTATTATCTTCTTCTGATGTTATTGATGTTATTATATCTTCCTTCCTCCTTCCAGAGGGTTAGGGTTAGACTTTGATTCATTCAACAAGTGATCAATGTCAGAGCGAGGATCCATATTCCCAACTGAAAATACTGTTGTTCTGATCCACATCTGTCCTTTTCATTCTATATTCTGTTGAGTCGGGCTTTCTGTGGTCGGGTTTCTCTCTCCGACTCGTCCGTCCATTCACCAAGGCATGAATTTAAATCTGGTTTTAAAATATTTCCTTTTTTTACTAAAATCTTCTTTCGTATTTGTATTTTAATCAGAGTTCTTCATGATGTTTCCACATTGGAAAACAGTTCCAATCTCAGATAAAACCAGAACAAACTGCTGCTGGTCAGACCAAAAAAGACTCAAAATTATTTTTTTTTTAAAAATACTGTTGTAACTACGCAACAAAAGAGATTAATAAAGCTCTGGATTGTGGCGTTGCAATTACCACTGACGTGGACTGATGATTACAACAAACACACACATACACAGCATGTACCGGTCACTTCATCACTGAAGACTGGAAATTGAAGAGTCGCGTCATAACGACAGCTGAATTTGACTCTACTCTTAAAAAGACACACTGTGAGCCACAATATGGAGACCCGGTGTTCATGGTTTATATCCAAGCATGGGCAATGCAGCTCTTAAACAAGAAATCACCCACAAGCTGGGGACGTTTCAAGTCCCTCAAGATGTTTCCAGCTGAGGAGAGAAACGCTGTCCACGACCAGGCCGGACGCCCCCCCCCCCCCCCCCCCCCCCCCCCATGCCACGGTCCGAGGTAGGTAGCGCCAGCGATTATAATAAAAGATCTAATAATAAATACTCTATAGGCCCAATTTCATAATTGCATTTATATAATGGTTTATTTATCATCAATTTCCTACGCCGGAATCATGTAAAACTATATTATTCCATTTTATTTTTTAGTTGAACCTGAGAGAGCCAAAAGAAAAAGGGATGACTGCAGCGAGTGGGAGGATTATGGGGAAGAAGATGGCGAGAAAGACGAGGTTCAGCGCTACATTGACAGCCAGTTCTTGTGGGATGGGGATGATCTAAGTTTCTGGGAGTCGCAGTCAAAGGCCTTCCCTCTGCTAGGGTTAGGGTTAGCAAGGCAGCCAGGATGATTCTCTGCGTCCCAGCAACAAGTGCATCGAGCGAGCGGACGTTCAGCTCAGCTGGCCGGGTGCTCGAGTCCCGGCCAAACAGACTAAACCCCGGCACAGTTGATGCTATTGTTTTTTTGCACAGTGCCGCACGTTAAATGCCCGTGCCTTCATGCCATATGTGGTACTGGGACACTGTTTAAGCCTATGTGCTTAATATGTTCTTTTATTCCTTTTATTACAAATAATAGCCTACCTACACAAATGCAAGCCTAATTTTATTTTATTTTATGATTTATTAATTGTTTATTTTTATACGTAGGCTATATATATATTTTTATACATAGGCTATATATATTTATTTTTATTAGGATTTGAATTTGTTGTTGCCAGTCTCCAATGCCACTGGAAGGGCTGTTTTCAAGCACATTTGTCAGACCAAATAAAAGCCTTATTCAATGACATATTTAACGTGTATTTAATAGCGGCGGGGTGAGGCGGGTTGTGAAAATAGATGCGATTGTGCAGGCGGGATGGAGCGGGTCAAATTATTAAATAAATGCCCGACCCGCGCATCACTACAGACCAGTGGACCTCCTGTGGTGTCAAGAGTGCCTTGACCAATGATGTGACCTGGAAGGTGTCGTAAAATGCAAAGCATTCTGGTACATGAAGTTCTTGAGGAGACAAAATGAAGGTGACCTGTCATTTTGTCCACAAATGTTAAAGTCCACAAATGAACCCAAGATTCACCTGTAGTACAATCCCAACAAGACACATTAAGACCAAAAAAGACACACAAAGACCAAAAAAGACACAAAATGATTATTTTTTAAAAAGACACACAAAGACCAAAACAGACACAGAATGACCAAAAAAAGACACAAAAAGACCAAGTAAACATGGACTTCAGACTTTATAGTCATTCAGTTACACATAAACACATTCTGATGCGTCTGTCTCTCAGTTATTGTATTCTGGAATAAAGTCTAAATGTAGAACTGCATCATGCATATATTCTGATACTAATAAAGATTTGAAATCAAAGTTTAATGATCGATTGATAGATACAGATAATTGTCCAGTTAACCCTTTGGAGTTTGGGGCTATTTTGTTGTGTTTTGACTCTTTTCCATTCTGCCTGTTCAGTAGTGATCAATATAATAGCAGTCCAATGTGACTAACCAGATTAATCAGGTTTTTAGTATATTTTTTATTGCTACATGGTAACCAGGTAACATGGTAACCATGGTACCTACAAGGTACCAGTAGGTGCAGCAGATTCTCAGAAACCAACCAGACCAGCGTTGGTGATATGCAGCTCTTAAGGCTGTCACATTGGGCAACTAGTTGAAAAGGCTGTGTTCAAAATATAGCAGAGCCTGCTGTTGACTTTACAAACTCAAAACTGTTTTGTACAAACTTTTTGTTTCTATGATTTATGATTTGATTCTGTGATCACTAAACTAATATTTAGTTGTATGACCAGTTTTTTTTACCAACTTGTGGCTCCTTTCAGCTGTTATTCCATCCAAGATCCTCTAACAACATCCATCAATTCACTTACATTTCCTGGTTTTGCTTCAGAAACAGCATTTTTGATGTCAGCCCACAAGTTCCCAACTGGATGAAGGTCCACTCCAGAACATCAATGTTGCTGGTCTGAACCAGATCCTGCTGGTTTACTGGTGTGTTTGGGCTCATTGTCTTGGTGAAACACACATTTCAAGGCCGTGTCCTCTTCAGCAGAAGGCAACATGACCTCTTCAAGTATTCTGACAGATCAGACTGATCCATGATCCCTGGTAGAGATCAACAGGCCCAACACCATAGTAGAGGAACATCTCATGATGCTTCATGTCTTCACTGTGTTCTGTGGTTGAATTCAGAGTTTGGGGCTCGTCTCACTAATGCTGGGCTTACACCAAACGATTTTCCCAGTCCCAGACTAAAAACTGAAAGTCTTTAGTAAATCTAGGAGTCTTACTGGAGTCACGGCGCTCCGTCATCCCGATCGTTAAGTGTAAGGTAGTAATCTGGTTCATATCAGTCTGTTCCTAGTCTTGGTTTGGATCATATCAAACGTGTTTAATATTATCTCAAGTCGCAGTGACGGAACACAATCACCAACCAATAGATGAGCGGTCCAGACCGGCAGTAAAACCACTTTGACAGGAAAAAGTTACATCACAATAATGTTAGTAAGCTCAAGCCTAAATACAAATATAGAGATGTAATATATTTACGGCCACAAGCGGGATTTTGGGGGCGCTGTTCCTTAGTAAAGAGAACAGTAAGGAGACCCAGTTAAAATGTATAAATAAATGTATACATAAATAAGTAATAAATAATTGATGATGAATGTGTGATTAACTAAATGAAAGTTGATAGAGCTGATAAGTATAATTATTATTAAACAAATAAATTAAATATAATTAAATACAACATAAATGTATATCATGAATTATTTTCTAAACATTCCTTTCCTTTATTCTTCCTTATATCTATTTTACTGTAAAATAGTCAACTTTTCATGTCTGAAAAACAGAAACCCCTTTTCAGCTTTGTGAGGGGCACTTTGTGGCGTCTTCTTTTCTTTTTCTTTTTCCAACACAAACCACTGCACACACAAACATTGCATGGTAGGTAAAAAATGCTAAAGGAAATCTAGTTGTAGTCTTGTAAATAGTGACCCTGCAAGATTCACAGTCTTTGTAGAATCTCAGTCTGAGACTAGGCTGGGACTAAAAACTCTCAACACTTGTCTTTAGATGTGAGCAGGTGTGAGCTGATGAGTCTTTCCAAATCTTTTCAAAGTCTTCTGGTGTAGAGGGAGCAGAACTGTCTGCGGCCCTAAGACCCAGAACAGTTTGACTCTCATCAGTCCACTAAATGTTCCTCCGTTTCTCTTCAGGCCAGCTGATGTGTTCTCTGGCAGGTTGTAACTCTTCTTCATGTCTTTTTTTACCAGAGGGACTTTGTGGGATTCTTGTAACTAGATTATCTTCACACAGACGTCTTCTACCTGTCTCAGCACTAACAGGTAACTCCAGACTGTCTCTGATCACCTGGAGCTGATCATTGTCTCTGATCACCTGGAGCTGATCATTGTCTCTGATCACCTGGAGCTGATCATTGTTTCTGATCACCTGGAGCTGATCATTGTCTCTGATCACCTGGAGCTGATCATTGTCTCTGATCACCTGGAGCTGATCATTGTCTTTGATCATCTGGAGCTGATCATTGTCTTGGATCACCTGGAGCTGATCATTGTCTTTGATCACCTGGAGCTGATCATTGTCTTTGATCACCTGGAGCCGATCATTGTCTTTGATCACCTGGAGCTGATCATTGGCTGAGCCTTTACCATTCTGGTTATTCTTCCATCATTCTGATGGTTTCTTCTGTTTTCTCTGGTTTTCTCTCCATTTTAAAGCATTAGAGATCAATCCAATCAACGTTTTAATCAGAGTACGCTGTTCTTCTGAACAATGTCTTAACGACCCATTTTCCTCAACAAGTGCTGCTTCATCCTTAAATAGAGGAAACCTGATTCACACCTGGTTCTTCACTAAACTGATGACCTCACTGATTGAATGCCACACTGCTATATTTGTGAACACTCCCCTTTCAACTAGTTGCCCAATGTGACAGCCTTCAGAGCTGCATATCACCAATGCTGGTCTGGTTGGTTTCTGAGAATCTGCTGCAGTTACTGGTACCTTGTTTACCATGTAGCAATAAAAATATACTAAAAACCTGATTAATCTGGTTAGTCACACTGGACTGATATTATATTGATCACTACTGTATATATAATTATTATATATATATAATATAATGGGACTGAAAACCAAAAACCCAATATGGAGACAAAAACCTAAAAATGTAATAATTAAAGAATAATGTTAGTAAACATTTTACCACAGCAGAAGGTTCAGACTGGATTTAATGTGTTTTGTCTTAACGAGTCGAACAAACGGCAGATATTGATGGTTTTTTGTTGTTGTTGTTTATTGTTGACGACCAAAAACTTGTACAACATGTGAGATCAATGTCTCCATGGTAACAGGGTAAAATGTGGCTAAAGGCTTTAAATTCATAATAAACTTTTCAAAAATATTCAGATTCTCTTCATTTAGAATATTTTACACATGAAAACAAAGACTGAACATGCTGAGCACATCTGGTCACGTGACCTCACCTGGGTCACGTGACCTCAGGCCGGCTTCTGATTGGACTAAAATAACAAGAGTAGAAGAAGACAGGGGTATATAAACGAGTTAATATTGATCTGTCGCCATGGTGACTAATGACGTCAGAGGTCAGAGTCCAGGTGGGCGTGGCTTAGCAGGTCGGGGGGGTCGTCGGCGGGCGGTCCGGCGCTGATGAAAGGCTCCGCCTCCAGCTCCAGCAGGGAGGGCAGGTCGGCCACGCCCCCCTCCGAGCCGATTGGTTCAGACTGGACAGGTGTGTACTGCACCAGCTGCTTCCCTGGACCAATCAGAGGACAGCACGGTCACCATGACAACGCCTACTTCAGGGTCACAGGTTCAGAAGATAAAAGAGAGCGAGAGAGCGTTACCTGAGCTGATGACATCATCGGCGCCATTAGGGACGTCTCCAGTCAGCAGCTGGCAGGAAGTGACATCATCAACAACAACAACAACAACAACAACAACAGGTGGATATGAAAAACAACAATGTGTACACACCTGTGTATGTTTCTATAAGTGTTAACTTTATATACGATACATAACTACTTTAACTACATATACTATATATTAACTCACCATGTCCAGACTGTCCATGTCCATGTCGCCGGGGAAACAGGACGAACCGAAGAACTGAACACAGAGACAGTAACCATGACGACACACAATAACTCCCTGAATATTAATGAGGATTGGTTAATTATTAACCCATTTAGGCCTAAAACGGCTGTAAAAACTGCCAGTAAAACCTCTGATTGGTGATTTTAAAATCAGCCCCTAAAACCTGAAGTTTTCCTGTAAATTCAACAGAAGTGTCAACTCTTCCTACTAAAAAATAGATTTTTATAGAAATGAAATTCATAAAGTATTTGAGAGCTTGTAGCTGTTATATCTGAGCTCCTCCGCTATAGTCGTACGCTTTACGCTATACGCTATACGCTTTAATGGTAGAATAACACAACAGCGCCCCGGCTTTAATGGTAGAAATGCCGTAATGCTTTCCCGCCTTAAATGGGTTAACATTAGTGAGTGAAGGAGCTGCTGACCTCCATGAGCGGGGACGCGTCGAAGGAGAACGTTTGTGCGTTCAGGATCCCCTGCAGGTTCTCCAGACTGTTGTCGATGCTGTCGACGTGGTGAGACAGTTCAGACCTGAAGACACGTAAACACCTGGTTACTGTTTACACTCAGCAACAACAACAACACGTCAACACGTTACTAACAGGCGTCGGGACAGTTACCGACGGGTGTCTGGACAGTTACCGACGGGTGTCTGGACAGTTACCGACGGGTGTCGGGACAGTTACCGACGGGTGTCGGGACAGTTACCGACGGGTGTCGGGACAGTTACCGACGGGTGTCGGGACAGTTACCGACGGGTGTCTGGACGGTTACCGACGGGTGTCGGGACAGTTACCGACGGGCGTCGGGACAGTTACCGACGGGCGTCTGGACAGTTACCGACGGGTGTCTGGACAGTTACCGACGGGTGTCGGGACAGTTACCGACGGGTGTCGGGACAGTTACCGACGGGTGTCGGGACAGTTACCGACGGGTGTCGGGACAGTTACCGACGGGTGTCTGGACAGTTACCGACGGGTGTCGGGACAGTTACCGACGGGTGTCTGAACAGTTACCGACGGGTGTCTGGACAGTTACCGACGGGTGTCGGAACAGTTACCGACAGGTGTCTGGACGGTTACCGACGGGTGTCTGGACAGTTACCGACGGGTGTCTGGACAGTTACCGACGGGTGTCTGGACGGTTACCGACGGGTGTCGGGACGGTTACCGACGAGTGTCGGGACAGTTACCGACGGGTGTCTGAACAGTTACCGACGGGTGTCGGGACAGTTACCGACGGGTGTCTGAACAGTTACCGACGGGTGTCTGGACAGTTACCGACGGGTGTCTGGACGGTTACCGACGGGTGTCTGGACAGTTACCGACGGGTGTCTGAACAGTTACCGACGGGTGTCGGGACAGTTACCGACGGGTGTCTGGACGGTTACCGACGGGTGTCTGGACAGTTACCGACGGGTGTCTGAACAGTTACCGACGGGTGTCTGAACAGTTACCGACGGGTGTCTGGACAGTTACCGACGGGTGTCTGAACAGTTACCGACGGGTGTCTGGACAGTTACCGACGGGTGTCTGGACGGTTACCGACGGGTGTCTGGACAGTTACCGACGGGTGTCTGAACAGTTACCGACGGGTGTCGGGACAGTTACCGACGGGTGTCTGGACGGTTACCGACGGGTGTCTGGACAGTTACCGACGGGTGTCTGGACAGTTACCGACGGGTGTCTGAACAGTTACCGACGGGTGTCTGGACAGTTACCGACGGGTGTCGGAACAGTTACCGACGGGTGTCTGAACAGTTACCGACGGGTGTCTGGACAGTTACCGACGGGTGTCGGAACAGTTACCGACAGGTGTCTGGACGGTTACCGACGGGTGTCGGGACGGTTACCGACGAGTGTCTGGACAGTTACTAAGTGACTTACCTGTCAATACAGGCGACGGTCTGGCATTTGTGCTGAGGTCTGGCGGGACGTGGGGCTGAGTTCTGGGTGAGATTGGAGGCAGGCGATTGGCTGGCTGGGGATGATGGAAACACAACGAGGGGAGGGGCTAAAGACAGAAACAGAATCATCATTACAGCTGAGAACCTTAAATAAACGACACACCTTTAGTAACCTCTTCTCCTCTAAGGTGTTGTAGGATTGGTGGTGTAAGTCGCTTTGGATAAAAGCGTCTGCTAAATGACTAAATGTAAATGTAATGCTGTAGGATTGGTGGTGGAGGTGTTGCTATAGGTTACCTGCTGTAGGATTGGTGGTGGAGGTGTTGCTATAGGTTACCTGCTGTAGGATTGGTGGTGGAGGTGTTGCTATAGGTTACCTGCTGTAGGATTGGTGGTGGAGGTGTTGCTATAGGTTACCTGCTGTAGGATTGGTGGTGGAGGTGTTGCTATAAGTTACCTGCTGTAGGATTGGTGGTGGAGGTGTTGCTATAGGTTACCTGCTGTAGGATTGGTGGTGGAGGTGTTGCTATAGGTTACCTGCTGTAGGATTGGTGGTGGAGGTGTTGCTATAGGTTACCTGCTGTAGGATTGGTGGTGGAGGTGTTGCTATAGGTTACCTGCTGTAGGATTGGTGGTGGAGGTGTTGCTATAAGTTACCTGCTGTAGGATTGGTGGAGGAGGTGTTGCTATAGGTTACCTGCTGTAGGATTGGTGGTGGAGGTGTTGCTATAGGTTACCTGCTGTAGGATTGGTGGTGGAGGTGTTGCTATAGGTTACCTGCTGTAGGATTGGTGGTGGAGGTGTTGCTATAGTTTACCTGCTGTAGGATTGGTGGAGGTGTTCAGGATGGGCGGGGCCTCGTTCTCCTGCAGGATGGAGTTGATGAAGGTGGTGGGGGAGAGGGGCGTGTCTCCGCCCTCCAGGATAGGACACGCCTCCACGTCAGGACTGGACGGCTCCTCTTTGACGCTCACTGATTGGCTCTCTCTGGAGGTGAGACAGGTCACAGATTGGTTGTTAGTGGCAGCTGACCGACCAATCATAGCTCGTTAGAGAGTTAATCAGCCCTCACCCGGCATCCGTCCAATCAGCGACCACGCTCTCAGCTGTGGGCGTGTCCAAATCTGTGATGTCAGAGACAATCGGTCCAGAGGTCATCGGGGGGTCGGCTGAGAAGAGACTGGCTGCTGCCTAGCAACAGGAACACAGACAGGTGAGTGAGACAGACAGGTGAGACAGACAGACAGGTGAGTGAGACAGACAGGTGAGTCACTTACCTGCATGTGCTCCAATGAGAAGGGCCGGCTATATTTGGGCATGGAGTGGGCGGAGCTTGAGTCATTCAGCATCAACGGCCTGCAGACAGGAAGTAAATATAAATATCATAAATATCATAAATATCAAATCATATAACATAAAGTTAAATAGTCCAGCAGTGTGTACTACGGTGTGTAGTATTGTGTGTATTATTGTGTAGTATTGTGTGTATTATTGAGTAGTATTGTGTGTATTATTGTGTAGTATTGTGTGTAGTACTGTGTGTATTATTGTGTAGTATTGTGTAGTATTGCGTAGTATTGTGTAGTATTGTGTGTATTATTGTGTAGTATTGTGCAGTATTGTGTGTATTATTGTGTAGCATTGTGTGTATTATTGTGTAGTATTGTGTAGTATTGTGTGTAGTACTGTGTGTATTATTGTGTGTATTATTGTGTAGTATTGTGTGTAGTATTGTGTGTAGTATTGTGTAGTATTGTGTGTAGTATTGTGTGTAGTATTGTGTGTATTATTGTGCAGTATTGTGTGTATTATTGTGTAGTATTGTGTGTATTATTGTGTAGTATTGTGTAGTATTGTGTGTATTATTGTGTAGTATTGTGTGTATTATTGTGTAGTATTGTGTGTAGTATTGTGTAGTATTGTGTGTAGTATTGTGTAGTATTGTGTGTAGTATTGTGTATTATTGTGTAGTATTGTGTGTAATATTGTGTAGTATTGTGTGTAGTATTGTGTGTAGTATTATTGTGTAGTATTGTGTGTATTATTGTGTAGTATTGTGTGTATTATTGTGTGTATTATTGTGTAGTATTGTGTAGTATTGTGTGTATTATTGTGTAGTATTGTGTGTATTATTGTGTAGTACTGTGTGTATTATTGTGTAGTACTGTGTGTAGTATTGTGTAGTATTGTGTGTAGTATTGTGTGTATTATTGTGTATTATTGTGTAGTATTGTGTGTAGTATTGTGTGTATTATTGTGTAGTATTGTGTATTATTGTGTAGCATTGTGTGTATTATTGTGTATTATTGTGTAGTATTGTGTGTATTATTGTGTAGTATTGTGTGTATTATTGTGTATTATTGTGTAGTATTGTGTGTATTATTGTGTATTATTGTGTAGTATTGTGTAGTATTGTGTGTATTATTGTGTGTATTATTGTGTAGTACTGTGTGTATTATTGTGTAGTACTGTGTGTAGTATTGTGTAGTATTGTGTGTAGTATTGTGTGTATTATTGTGTAGTATTGTGTGTAGTATTGTGTGTATTATTGTGTAGTATTGTGTAGTATTGTGTATTATTGTGTAGTATTGTGTGTATTATTGTGTATTATTGTGTAGTATTGTGTGTATTATTGTGTAGTATTGTGTGTATTATTGTGTATTATTGTGTAGTATTGTGTGTATTATTGTGTATTATTGTGTGTATTATTGTGTATTATTGTGTAGTATTGTGTAGTATTGTGTGTAGTATTGTGTAGTATTGTGTGTAGTATTGTGTGTATTATTGTGTAGCATTGTGTGTATTATTGTGTAGTATTGTGTAGTATTGTGTAGTATTGTGCGTAGTATTGTGTGTATTATTGTGTGTATTATTGTGTAGTATTGTGTAGTATTGTGCGTAGTATTGTGTGTATTATTGTGTAGTATTGTGTGTATTATTGTGTAGTATTGTGTAGTATTGTGTGTATTATTGTGTTGTATTGTGTAGTATTGTGAGTATTGTGTAGTATTGTGTGTAGTATTGTGTGTATTATTGTGTAGTATTGTGTATTATTGTGTAGTATTGTGTGTATTATTGTGTAGTATTGTGTGTAGTATTGTGTAGTATTGTGTAGTATTGTGTGTAGTATTGTGTGTAGTATTGTGTAGTATTGTGTAGTATTGTGTGTATTATTGTGTAGTATTGTGTGTATTATTGTGTAGTATTGTGTAGTATTGTGTAGTATTGTGTGTAGTATTGTGTGTAGTATTGTGTAGTATTGTGTGTAGTATTGTGTAGTATTGTGTAGTATTGTGTAGTATTGTGTGTATTATTGTGTAGTATTGTGTAGTATTGTGTAGTATTGTGTGTATTATTGTGTATTATTGTGTTATTGTGTAGTATTGTGTGTATTATTGTGTAGTATTGTGTGTAGTATTGTGTAGTATTGTGTAGTATTGTGTAGTATTGTGTGTAGTATTGTGTAGTATTGTGTAGTATTGTGTAGTATTGTGTGTATTATTGTGTGTAGTATTGTGTAGTATTGTGTAGTATTGTGTATTATTGTGTAGTATTGTGTAGTATTGTGTAGTATTGTGTATTATTGTGTAGTATTGTGTAGTATTGTGTGTATTATTGTGTAGTATTGTGTGTAGTATTGTGTAGTATTGTGTAGTATTGTGTAGTATTGTGTGTTATTGTGTAGTATGTGTGTAGTATTGTGTAGTATTGTGTAGTATTGTGTGTAGTATTGTGTAGTATTGTGTAGTATTGTGTGTATATTGTGTAGTATTGTGTTAGTATTGTGTAGTATTGTGTAGTATTGTGTGTAGTATTGTGTAGTATTGTGTAGTATTGTGTGTATTATTGTGTAGTATTGTGTGTAGTATTGTGTAGTATTGTGTAGTATTGTGTGTAGTATTGTGTAGTATTGTGTAGTATTGTGTGTATTATTGTGTAGTATTGTGTGTAGTATTGTGTAGTATTGTGTGTATTATTGTGTAGTATTGTGTATTATTGTGTAGTATTGTGTAGTATTGTGTGTATTATTGTGTATTATTGTGTAGTATTGTGTAGTATTGTGTGTATTATTGTGTGTATTATTGTGTAGTACTGTGTGTATTATTGTGTAGTATTGTGTGTAGTATTGTGTGTAGTATTGTGTGTAGTATTGTGTGTATTATTGTGTAGTATTGTGTGTAGTATTGTGTGTATTATTGTGTAGTATTGTGTAGTATTGTGTATTATTGTGTAGTATTGTGTGTATTATTGTGTATTATTGTGTAGTATTGTGTGTATTATTGTGTAGTATTGTGTGTATTATTGTGTATTATTGTGTAGTATTGTGTGTATTATTGTGTATTATTGTGTGTATTATTGTGTATTATTGTGTAGTATTGTGTAGTATTGTGTGTAGTATTGTGTAGTATTGTGTGTAGTATTGTGTGTATTATTGTGTAGCATTGTGTGTATTATTGTGTAGTATTGTGTAGTATTGTGTAGTATTGTGCGTAGTATTGTGTGTATTATTGTGTGTATTATTGTGTAGTATTGTGTAGTATTGTGCGTAGTATTGTGTGTATTATTGTGTAGTATTGTGTGTATTATTGTGTAGTATTGTGTAGTATTGTGTGTATTATTGTGTAGTATTGTGAGTATTGTGTAGTATTGTGTGTAGTATTGTGTGTATTATTGTGTAGTATTGTGTATTATTGTGTAGTATTGTGTGTATTATTGTGTAGTATTGTGTGTAGTATTGTGTAGTATTGTGTAGTATTGTGTAGTATTGTGTAGTATTGTGTGTAGTATTGTGTGTAGTATTGTGTAGTATTGTGTAGTATTGTGTGTATTATTGTGTAGTATTGTGTGTATTATTGTGTAGTATTGTGTAGTATTGTGTAGTATTGTGTGTAGTATTGTGTAGTATTGTGTAGTATTGTGTGTAGTATTGTGTAGTATTGTGTAGTATTGTGTAGTATTGTGTGTATTATTGTGTAGTATTGTGTAGTATTGTGTAGTATTGTGTGTATTATTGTGTAGTATTGTGTAGTATTGTGTAGTATTGTGTGTATTATTGTGTAGTATTGTGTGTAGTATTGTGTAGTATTGTGTAGTATTGTGTAGTATTGTGTGTAGTATTGTGTAGTATTGTGTAGTATTGTGTAGTATTGTGTGTATTATTGTGTGTAGTATTGTGTAGTATTGTGTAGTATTGTGTATTATTGTGTAGTATTGTGTAGTATTGTGTAGTATTGTGTATTATTGTGTAGTATTGTGTAGTATTGTGTGTATTATTGTGTAGTATTGTGTGTAGTATTGTGTAGTATTGTGTAGTATTGTGTAGTATTGTGTGTATTATTGTGTAGTATTGTGTGTAGTATTGTGTAGTATTGTGTAGTATTGTGTGTAGTATTGTGTAGTATTGTGTAGTATTGTGTGTATTATTGTGTAGTATTGTGTGTAGTATTGTGTAGTATTGTGTAGTATTGTGTGTAGTATTGTGTAGTATTGTGTAGTATTGTGTGTAGTAACTTGCATCTTCCTCTTGACTCCCAGGATTCTGTTGGTTTGGACGAGAGACACCAGGAACTGGATCAACTGCAGAGAGAGAGAGAGTTTATTACTGCTGCTAACATGCTAACATGTCAAAGTATTGATCTGTTGATGTATTGATCTGTTGATGTACTGATTAGATGATGTATTGATCTGTCGATGTATTGATTAGGTGAAGTATTGATCTGTTGATGTATTGATTAGGTGAAGTATTGATCTGTTGATGTATTGGTTAGCTGAAGTATTGATCTGTTGATGTATTGATCTGTTAATGTATTGATCTGTCGATGTATTGATCTGTCGATGTATTGATTAGGTGAAGTATTGATCTGTTGATGTATTGATTATCTGAAGTATTGATCTGTTGATGTATTGATCTGTTAATGTATTGATCTGTCGATGTATTGATCTGTCGATGTATTGATTAGGTGAAGTATTGCTTAGGTGAAGTATTGATTACCTTGTTGACTACTTTCTGCTGCTGGGCGTGTTTCTGTCTCAGACTGGCGACCTCTCTCCACAGAGCCTCGTTCTCACTGCAACACACAGACACACTGATGGTTCATAGCTGCTGGTTCTGGTTCTGTAACTTTAGTTCTGAGACTTCGGGTTCTAGGACCATGTGGGCCCTGGTTCTGGTTCTAGGAACTTGTGGACCCTGATTGTGGTTCTGGTTCTAGTGGTTCTTACTGTTTCATGGAGCTGATCCTGGAGTCGATGTTCTCCTGCTTTCCTTTCATCAGCTGGACGTCGGTCAGGATTTTGTTCACGTCGTCGGCTGAGATCTTCACTTCCTCCTGACGCCCCGACGACACCTGAGAGCCAATCACAGCACAGACACACCTGAGAGCCAATCACAGCACAGACACACCTGAGAGCCAATCACAGCACAGACACACCTGAGAGCCAATCACAGCACAGACACACCTGAGAGCCAATCACAGCACAGACACACCTGAGAGCCAATCACAGCACAGACACACCTGAGAGCCAATCACAGCACAGACACACCTGAGAGCCAATCACAGCACAGACACACCTGAGAGCCAATCACAGCACAGACACACCTGAGAGCCAATCACAGCACAGACACACCTGAGAGCCAATCACAGCACAGGCACACCTGAGAGCCAATCACAGCACAGGCACACCTGAGAGCCAATCACAGCACAGACACACCTGAGAGCCAATCACAGCACAGACTCCAAGAAGCCAAGAGATACCTGGCAAGGTGTCAAAAGCCGAGCTGGCCTCCCAAAGAACAACTCCGCTCTCCCCACCTCCAGGGACAAAGACTGCGTTGACGTGGCAGAGAACCTGAACCAGTTCTACTGCAGGTTTGAGAAGCTGGACTACTGCAGGAGAGGGAGAAACTAACGGAGGAGCTCACTGCTAGGATGTGAATCAGGAGCTGCAGCAGGCGGAGGTTGAGCTGGTGTTGAGAAGGACCAGGCCAAATAAAGGACCAGGGCCAGACCAGACCTGTGGCCTGCTGGAGGCCTGCAGCGAGCAGCTAGCTGCTGGTTACTGCCAGCTCTTTAACCGCTCACTGCCTGAACACTCCCCTCAGTCTGGAAGTCTCCCATCATGCCCTGAGCCTAGAAAGAGTAACCCCACCTGTGACCTGTGGCCTTAACATCCGGGTCATGAAAGGCTTTGAGAGGCTAATGCTCACACAACTACAGGCAGAGGTCAGAGGTCAGAGGTCAGAGGTCAGTAAGTACGTTGACCCGCTTCAGTTCGCATATAAACGCCACAGAGGGGTCGACGACGCCACGCTGACGCTGCTGCATGGAGCCTCCACCCACCTGGAGGAGCCCAAGGCACTTCTACGGCTGGTGTTCAGAGACGTCTCAAGCACCTTTAATACTGTGAAACCCATCTAATGGGACAACATCTCATCCAGATGGAGGTCAACCCCATCTAATGGGACAACATCACATCCAGATGGAGGTCAACCCTATCTAATGGGACAACATCACATCCAGATGGAGGTCAACCCCATCTAATGGGACAACATCTCATCCAGATGGAGGTCAACCCCATCTAATGGGACAACATCTCATCCAGATGGAGGTCCACCCCATCTAATGGGACAACATCTCATCCAGATGGAGGTCAACCCAATCTAATGGGACAACATCTCATCCAGATGGAGGTCAACCCCATCTAATGGGACAACATCACATCCAGGTGGAGGTCAACCCCATCTAATGGGACAACATCTCATCCAGATGGAGGTCAACCCCATCTAATGGGACAACATCACATCCAGATGGAGGTCCACCCCACCTCATACTGCTGTGACAACCGCATTTCCCTTTGGGGATGAATAAAGTAATCTATCTATCATCTATCATCTATCATCTATCTATCTATCTATCTATCTATCTATCTATCTATCCATCTATCTATCCATCCATCTATCCATCCATCTATCTATCTATACTCTGGGTGCTCTCATTCCTAACAGACAGACACCAGAGAGTGAGAGTTAACGGACACCTCAGCTCCTCCAGGAGGATCTCTACAGGTGCTCCACAGGGCTCAGCTCCTCCAGGAGGATCTCTACAGGTGCTCCACAGGGCTCAGCTCCTCCAGGAGGACCTCTACAGGTGCTCCACAGGGCTCAGCTCCTCCAGGAGGATCTCTACAGGTGCTCCACAGGGCTCAGCTCCTCCAGGAGGATCTCTACAGGTGCTCCACAGGGCTCAGCTCCTCCAGGAGGATCTCTACAGGTGCTCCACAGGGCTCAGCTCCTCCAGGAGGATCTCTACAGGTGCTCCACAGGGCTCAGCTCCTCCAGGAGGATCTCTACAGGTGCTCCACAGGGCTCAGCTCCTCCAGGAGGATCTCTACAGGTGCTCCACAGGGCTCAGCTCCTCCAGGAGGATCTCTACAGGTGCTCCACAGGGCTCAGCTCCTCCAGGAGGATCTCTACAGGTGCTCCACAGGGCTCAGCTCCTCCAGGAGGACCTCTACAGGTGCTCCACAGGGCTCAGCTCCTCCAGGAGGATCTCTACAGGTGCTCCACAGGGCTCAGCTCCTCCAGGAGGATCTCTACAGGTGCTCCTCAGGGCTCTGTCATCTCACCACTTCTTTACACTCTCTACACCAACGACTGCAGAAGCACAAACCAGACGTTACATCCATCAGGTACTCTGACGACACAGTCATCATGGACTCCACCAACTCATCAGATCAGTTACAGTCTGAGCTGGACACATCTTCAGACTGGTGCAGTCGGAACTGCCTTGATCTCAATATCACCAAAACAAAATAACTAATAATAGAGTTAGAAAGGCCCGTCCACCGTCCCCACTCTGACTGCCACCACCAGCCCATAGAGAGGGTCGACACATACACATATCTTGGGACAATAATCCACCACAAACTCAACTTCACAACAAACACTGACACCTTCCACTCCAAGTGGCAGCAGCGTCTCTTTTTCCTTCACAAACTCCAGGTCCACCAATCCGTCCTGACAGCGTTCTGCAGATGTTTCATTGGATCCAGAATCACCTTCAACATCACTTCCTGGTTCGGAGCGCTGTCCAACATCCAGGAACCCACGAAACACAATCATCAAACTGAGCAGCAAAATGATTAAACAACAGCAGGAATCACTCATCAGCATAACAACAACAGGACGAAGCAAAAAGCAACTCAAATCACTTTGGACATCACACACACACACACACACACACACACACACACACACACACACACACACACACACACACACACACACACACACACACACACACACACTCTCCACAGCCAGCATTGGCTCTCAGCCTCAGACAGATACAGAGCAGCTCCACTGAGGACCAACAGAGCCTGTGAAGCTTCGTCCAGCCGTCTGCTCTCTCTTTTAACACCTGGACTCTTTTACTTTTATTTTTTTAACTGTTATTTATTGCCCCTCCACTATGGAGGTATTAATAACTTATTTATTCACTCGGCTCAGCAAAGACTTTATTATCTGCCATGTGTCTAGTGTGGGCTGATGATGTGTGTGTGTGTGTGTGTGTGGGTGTGGGTGTGTTTGTTTATTGTTTATTGTTTATTGTTGTATTGTTGCTGCTCCTCCACATGTGAAGTTCCTAACGGAAAAATAAAGTTCTTTGAATTGAATTGACAGACACACCTGAGAGCCAATCACAGCACAGACAGCCGTCACATGGACCAGAACACCTGGACACGCACAGGTGTGTGTGTGTGTGTGTGTGTGTGTGTGTGTGTGTGTGTGTGTGTGTGTGTGTGTGTGTCCTACGGTGGTGACTTTGCGTTTGATGTTCTCCAGCAGCGTTTCTTGTCCTCTGATGAAGAACGGATGCTGGAACTCTGTGTCGTCTCTCTCCGGTTTCACCAAACCGCCTTGTTCAATGTGGACCACCTTACGGAACCCGTCTGAGAGTAAACAACAACATAAACATTAACACAAACACATAAACACAAACATAAATACATAAACACAAACATGAACACAAAAACAAACATAGAAAAACGGCCGTAGATGACGCAGGAATACATTCTCAAACATTAACGTAAACAAACATAAACACAAACACGAAAACAAACACAAACATAAACAACCTGTGATGTGTTTGTACTTACACATGTTGAGCTGTCTGATGAAGCTGGCCATGTTGTTATGTTTGAAGAACTTTGGGAGAACTTCTTTAGAGAACCGACCCTGATCGAACACGTGGAAACTGGTTCCACTCTGACACAGAACGTAAATAAATAAATAAAACAGAAACAACACACAACGTCAATAAATAAATAAAACAGAAACAACACACAACGTCAATAAATAAATAAAACAGAAATAACACACAACGTCAGAACACAGAAGTCAGGAACCACAAGGTCAAACATAAACAACAATAAAGACCAAATAAAAACTCAAATCTAACTGGTTTCATACTGAGTTTAACTGGTTTTATTTACCTGGTTTAATGTAGATTAATAATTGTTTTGATGGTTCTTGTTCTCTAGTCAGCTGTTAGCATGTTAGCTGACGACATTAAGGGTGTTTAAAGAGTTAATAAACATAATAATAATAATAATAAACAGCTCTTAATTAAAGCTAAATGTTCCCTGCAGGCCTCAGCATTAGCTCCATGCTAGGCTAGGCTAGGCTGTGCTAACTGTACCGGGCGTCAGTATGCTCCCTGCTAGGCTAGGCTAGGCTAGGCTAAGCTAACCGTACCGGGCTCCAGCAGATGAGCGGGTCGGTGTCCGGGTCCTCTACCAGGGTCCACAGCTTGGTGAGGAAGGCCGGGACGTTGCCAGCGCTCAGCCCCGCCCCTGCTGCTCCTCCTCCGGGATACTCCATCAGGAACAACCGCAGCTAATCCGAGCTAACGATGCTAACGATGCTAACGGCGCTCTGCGGGCCGAGCCGGGCAGCTGCTGGTCCCGGACTGGACGGATCCGGTCTCTGCTGGTTCTCTGCTGACTGGAGGTCCGTGTTGTTGTTGTTGTTGTTGTTGTTGTTGTTGGAAGCAGCGGAGGAAAACAACAACAAACCAGCTCACAAACAAACTGCGCAGCGAGCTGACGGTCGCGCTCTGATGACGCAGACAGCTGGTCGGTCGCGCTGTTGTGACGCAACGAGTTTTAATCCGGATCAATTCTATTTTAAGAAACAGAAAGAGATTATTGATTATTTATCTGTTAATGAACTAATTATTGATCTGTTAATAAACTGATCACTGATTATGGAGCTGTTAATAAACTGATTATTGATTATCCTGATTATTGATTATCCTCTAAGAACCCAGTAACCTTAAAGGAACGTTATGGAGGATCTACAACAGACCAAGTGGACACATAGAACACATTTATGATGATTAAAGTAATAATTCTACCTCTAAATGTCAAAGATCTGTAATGTGACATAAACGGTACATTGGGCGTTTATGGTATTTATGTTCATGATATTTTTTATTTTAAAATAAATAAACTAGACACATTTTCTGCTTAGAAACACAATTTTCCCTTTTTCTTTGCATCTTCACAACATATATCAAAATTGTGACATTAATAGTGCTGTTAGACAACAGATTCCATTCCAGATTTGTTTTTAAGTAACAAAATAATAATAAATCAATAATAAATAACACTGCCTCGTTGGACGGCTTCTCAACAAGCTACTGTAGCTGCAGAACACTGAAAAACACACTTATGTATTTGAGAAAACATTCATGGTGCTAAAAAACAAAACATGCTGAAGGGAAACAGGACTTTTGTCTCATCAGCACCATGCCTCAACTATTTTTCTCTGTTCTTACGTCTATGAAGCATCTTCGGCAGTTTAGTCTCGGCCAGAAGGTGAGATGTTTTTTTATTATTTTTGTACTCATGTTTAATTGTTTTTCACAGGTGAATGTATGAATCAATACAAATGTCTGAAAGCATAACCTCTGAATTTACCCCCCACCACTCTACATGGGAATCAATAATAATTACAGCAGTTCACAAACAATCACACAGACCAGTCCATTAGTTTTTCTTTAGTAAAAACTCTTTAACTCTAGTCAATCCAGGTTTGGTCCATTTGGTTTGGTCCATTCAATCAATCAATCAATCAATCAATCAATCAATCAATCAATCAATCAATCAATCAATCAATCAATCAATATCCTTTATTTAACCAGGTAAAAGCATGACCATAAAGCAGAAACCATGGTAGTTTAAAGTCACTTACATCCCGCAGTGTCTTGGGGCAGTCCCACATTTTATATATATATATATATATATATATATATATATATATATATATATATATATATATATATATACATATATATATATATGTGTATATATATATATATATATATACACATATATATATATATGTATATATATATATATATATATATATATATATATAATGTACTCAGGTAGTTTACAGTCACGGCGGTAGATCAACCAGCGTTAAGGGGCGGAGCTATGACGTCACTGTTGTTGATGACGGGGCTGTGACCTCTGACCCCGGAGTACCCACGTGTTGTGATGGAGGAGAGCAGCAGCAGCACGAGGAGCAGCGAAAACATGAATAAAGTCCGAGAGAAGAAGAAGAAGAAGAGGAGTCAGGAGGACCTGGACCAGGAGCAGAACCCGGACCGGAACCAGGACCCGGACCGGAAACAGGACCAGGACCAGGACCAGGACCAGGTGAGACACCAGGAGGAGAGCTGGGCTAGCTGTTAGCATGCTAACAGGAGAAGGGTCTTTACACTGAGTTCTGAATGGACATGCTAATGTTGCTAAATGCTAAATACACTGAGATTAAACATCTAATAACACCGACCCGGTGCGGTCCGACCCGGTCCGGTCCGGTCCGGTCCGGTCCGGTCCGGTCCGGTCCAGTCCAATGTTTTACAGTTGAACCAACAGCTAACTCTGTTAGCTAACTGCTAGTTTACCACAGCGTTGTTTTCATTCTAGATGTTAGCATGTTAGCATGTTAGCTCTGCTGCTGATTCCTGTTGATGGAACATCAGAAACACCTGAAGAACCAGAGAACAGCTGAGGGATCTGGTTTATTTAGACTTTAAATCAATCAGAATGACTTCATTTCTCCTGAGGGTGAGTCCAGTGAGAGTTAATTCTGTTAGAATGAGAGAATGATGATGATAATAATAATAATAATAATAATAATAATAATAACAATAACAGGAGAGAAGGATCTTTATTATCTCTCCGTCCTGTAACGGAGAGAGAGGAGCCGTCCACTGCTGCTTTTTGTGATTTTACACCAAAAATAATAGAATTAACCTAAAATTATGTGAAATTACAAAAATATGTAATGTATAATATGTACCAATTTTTTGTAGAGAGTGTCAGTGTTTAGGGACCAGTCCAACTTATTATCCCGCTAAACACCTAGATACTTTTAGCACCACCTCCATGTCCACCCCACAGGTATTCACTGGCTGAAGGGGCAGAACCTGTGGAAATCTATGATAATTTCCTTTGTCTTTGAGGTGTTCAGTAGGAAATGGTTCTTCTGAAGGCTTTTATCAGATCCCTATATTCAGATTCCTGTCCAATCCAATCCACTTTATTTATAGAGCACAATTTTAGCTAAATGCAGAGAAGACAGAGGTGATCATTTTCGGCCCTAAAAATGAAAGATCTAAGATCAGCGCTCACCTTGGCTCTATGTCATTGACAGCTACAAATCAAGCCAGAAATCTTGGTGTAATTATTGACTCAGACCTGAACTTCAACAGCCATCTAAAGCTTATCACTAAATCTGCCTATTACCACCTGAAAAACATAGCTAGAATTAAGGGTCTTCTGTCCAAACAAGACATGGAAAAACTTATCCATGCATTTATTTTTAGTAGGTTGGATTACTGCAATGGCATCTTCACAGGTCTTAACAAAAAATCAATCAGGCAGCTGCAGCTGATCCAGAACGCTGCCGCCAGAGTCCTCACAAACACCAGGAACCTGGACCATATTACACCAGTCCTTGAATCACTACACTGGCTTCCTGTGAGTCAGAGGAGAGATTTTAAAATCTTACTGCTGGTCTACAAAGCTCTGAATGGTCTCGGACCAAATTACATGCTTGATCTGCTCCCTCTCTATGAAGCATCCAGACCCCTTAGGTCATCTGGAGCTGGCTTGTTGCGTGTCCCAAGAACAAGAACTAAGCGGGGTGAGGCAGCTTTCAGTTATTATGCTCCTCACCTGTGGAATAAACTACCTGTAGATCTGAGGTCTGCCCAAACGGTCAGCTCCTTTAAATCAGGACTAAAAACACTCTAGTTTACTGAAGCGTACTCTTAACTTTAACACTTATCTGCTCTACTCTACTGCCCTTACTTTTTAACTACACAATGTTTGACTTGTGCTTTTTATTATTTTATCTCTTTTTTTTATCCTGCTGTATCTTCCCTGTTTTAATTGACTGTTTTTATTGTTTTCAATTGTGTCTTGCTGTTTTTAATGTGTATGTAAAGCACTTTGAATTACCTTGTGTTGAATTGTGCTATACAAATAAACTTGCCTTGCCAAACACAAGGTTTCCAAAGTGCTGCACGAACAATAAATACATAACACAATACAAAGAGATGTAGTAAACAATAGAACAGTAAGATGCAATAAGATAAAATAAATTAAAAATGGGATAAAAATAAATAAAATAAAATGTAAAATGTACTGCCCGCACAAAATAAAAAATGCATGAATACAATAAAAACAAAAAATCATAAAATCAACACTCTACGTGGTGTTAAAAGCCAACGAGAAGAGGTGGTTTTAAGAAGAGATTTAAAATGAGACAGTGAGGAGGCCTGTCTGATGTGCAGCGGCAATTCATTCCACAGTTTTGGAGCTGCGATGGCAAAAGCTGGTTCCCCTCTGAGCTTCAGCCGAGCTCTGGTACCAGGAGAAGCTGGTCAGCTGACCTGAGAGAGGGGTAGGAGAGTAGGGGTGCAGCAGCTCAGAGAGGTAAGGAGGAGCAAGACCATTTAAAGCTTTAAAAGCAAATAAAACCATTTTAAAATGAATCCTAAAATGAACGGGCAGCCAGTGCAGTGAAGCTAAAACAGGTGAAATGTGCTCATACTTTTTGTGCCAGTTAAAAGACGTGCAGCAGCATTTTGTACCAGTTGATACACGCCACATTCCTGATACACGCCACAATAGCAGTGTCGTAGAGTACTTCTGGATGTGGCAGGAGTTGTATTTGAAGTCCGCTGTGTACAGTGTGAACAGGAGTGGAGCCAGAACAGTGCCTTGTGGAGCCCCTGTGTACAGTGAGAACAGGAGTGGAGCCAGGACAGTGCCTTGTGGAGCCCCTGTACAGTGTGAACAGGAGTGGAGCCAGAACAGTGCCTTGTGGAGCCCCTGTACAGTGTGAACAGGAGTGGAGCCAGAACAGTGCCTTGTGGAGCCCCTGTACAGTGTGAACAGGAGTGGAGCCAGAACAGTGCCTTGTGGAGCTCCTGTACAGTGTGAACAGGAGTGGAGCCAGGACAGTGCCTTGTGGAGCCCCTGTTGTGTACGGTGTGAACAGGAGTGGAGCCAGAACAGTGCCTTGTGGAGCCCCATGTACAGTGTGAACAGGAGTGGAGCCAGAACAGTGCCTTGTGGAGCCCCATGTACAGTGTGAACAGGAGTGGAGCCAGAACAGTGCCTTGTGGAGCCCCTGTTGTGTACGGTGTGAACAGGAGTGGAGCCAGAACAGTGCCTTGTGGAGCCCCATGTACAGTGTGAACAGGAGTGGAGCCAGAACAGTGCCTTGTGGAGCCCCATGTACAGTGTGAACAGGAGTGGAGCCAGAACAGTGCCTTGTGGAGCCCCATGTACAGTGTGAACAGGAGTGGAGCCAGAACAGTGCCTTGTGGAGCTCCTGTACAGTGTGAACAGGAGTGGAGCCAGAACAGTGCCTTGTGGAGCCCCTGTGCTGCTCATTAATGTCCCAGAAACACAGTTCCCCAACCTGACATACTGTGGTCTTCCTGTCAGCTAATCTGAGATCCAGGAGATTAAAGAAATCTCTGTCAGCTGGTTTTTGAGTATGTTGGGTTGGATGGTGTTGAATGCGCTTGAAAAATCAAAGAACATGATTTTCACATCAGCACCAGTTTCCTCCAGATGAGCAGAAAGGAACAGTGAAGCATGTAGAGGACAGCATCATGTTGTTTGTGTTCAAACTGTAGAGTTTGTCTTTGACTTTAGCTTTCAGTAGAATCAGCCGCTCCAAGTCTTCATGATGGGAGACGTGAGGGCTACTGGTCTCTCGCCATTAAGTTCAGCTGGACATTTTAGTTTTGGTACCGGCAAAACACAGGAAACTTAACTTTACCATCTTACCAAATTACCAAATTGGGGTAACTTTACATATTTTTTGGTTAATTTACATATCTTTTTAGGGTAATTTTACATCTTTTTTGGGGTAACCCAAAAACATACCAAAATTACCAAAAACAAGATGTAAAATTACCTTATTATTATACTTTAACATCTTAATATTTTAACATCTTTATATTTTAACATCCTTTTATTTAAACATATTTATATTTTATCATCTTTATCCTGGAGGTGAATCGTAATGTTTGATGATCTTGTTGGATGAGGAGTTTCTGATAGAATCAGCAGGTTGTCTGAGTGTTGCTTTTCTTCTTCAGATCTTCAACTTTAACAACAAATCTGCTGAGGACAGCGAGGACGGCGAGGACAGCGAGGACGGCGAGGACAGCGAGGACAGCGTGTTCTCAGGACTGGAGGATTCTGGGAGTGACAGTGAGGACGATGAAGACGAAGAGCAGGAGGAGCGACCAGATGAAGACGAGGCTCTGAAGGTAAACAAACCTTGTTCTTAAAGTTACAATGTAACTGCTGGTTTTTGGTAATTTTACATGTTTTTTGGGGTAATTTTTTTTTTTTTTAAGTGTTAATTTTTACACCTTTTTTGTAATCTTTTTGGGGGTAATTTTACATCTTTGTTTTTGCGTAATTTAGCTTTTTTGTAATTTCACATATTTTTTGGGTAATTTTACATATTTTTGGGGGTAATTACAAAAAAAAAGTGGTAATTTTTACACCTTTTTTTTGCAATTTTACATATTTTTTGGGTAATTTTACATCTTTTTGGGGGTAAAAAAACCTCACTTGAGTTCTGTTCTCCACCTGCAGACCAAGGAGGAGGAAGAGGAGGAGGATGAGGAAGAGGAGGAGGAGGAGGAGCAGCAGGATGAAGGAGCAGCACCCAAAGCAGGAGACGAGTACGAACACGACTCTTCAGACGAGGAGGTGAGACGACTTCCTGTCCTGATGCTCCAGTTCTACAATCTAGTCCATCAGGACTTAACGTAGCTGTCAGTGACACAAAATGACCAAAAAAGACACTAAATTACTAAAAAAAAAGATACAAAAAAGACACTAAATGACTAAAAAAAAAGATACAAAAAAGACACAAAATGAGTAAAAAAGTAACAACGGTAGGAGGAGCCATGATAGAGGAGGACTGGACCAGTGGGTTGGTGTAGACTGAGAAGAGAAGGGGGCCTAGCACTGATCCTTGAGGAACCCCAGAGGAACGGTTCTGTAGTTTGGACACTTCTCCCTTCCAGGATACTTTAAAGATCTCCCTGCTAGGTAGGACTGGAACCATCGGAGGGCAGAACCTGAGAGAGCAGCTCAGTCTAGAGGAGGATCTGGTGGTTAACAGCGTCTCGGTGTTCCACCTGGTAGAACAAATACCCCACAGGCATCGTACTCGTGAGCCGGCGGCCCGGTTCATGTGTCCTCAACTGATCCAGATCTTGTTGATTCTCCCTGAACAACATCAGAAGATCAGATCCTACCTGACCCAGCAATCCACCAACTCCTGGTTCAGGTCCTGGTGTTACCACGTCTAGACTCCTGCTTCAGGTCCTGGTGTTACCACGTCTAGACTCCTGCTTCAGGTCCTGGTGTTACCACGTCTAGACTCCTGCTTCAGGTCCTGGTGTTACCACGTCTAGACTCCTGCTTCAGGTCCTGGTGTTACCACGTCTAGACTCCTGGTTCAGGTCCTGGTGTTACCACGTCTAGACTCCTGGTTCAGGTCCTGGTGTTACCACGTCTAGACTCCTGGTTCAGGTCCTGGTGTTACCACGTCTAGACTCCTGGTTCAGGTCCTGGTGTTACCACGTCTAGACTCCTGGTTCAGGTCCTGGTGTTACCACGTCTAGACTCCTGGTTCAGGTCCTGGTGTTACCACGTCTAGACTCCTGGTTCAGGTCCTGGTGTTACCACGTCTAGACTCCTGGTTCAGGTCCTGGTGTTACCACGTCTAGACTCCTGGTTAACTCTCTACTGGCAAGTCTTCCTGCTGCACCACCAAGACTCTGATCCCTCTGGTCTTTTTGGGTCTTCTTCTGTGGGTTTTTGTGTCTTTTTTGGTCATTTTTTGTCTTTTTGAGTCTTTTTTGTTGCTTTTTTGATCATTTTGTATCTTCTGTGTCTTCTTTGGTCATTTTTTGTCTTTTTGAGTCTTTTTTGTTACTTTTTTGGTCATTTTGTGTCGAATCCGACTCAGTGCCCCTTTCACTCTGTCTCTCCCTTTCACTCTGTCTCTCCCTTTCACTCTGTCTCCCCCCTTTCACTCTGTCTCTCCCCTTTCACTCTGTCTCCCCCTTTCACTCTGTCTCCCCCCTTTCACTCTGTCTCCCCCCTTCACTCTGTCTCCCCCCTTCACTCTGTCTCCAACCTTTCACACTGTCTCCCCCTTTCACTCTGTCTCCCCCTTTCACTCTGTCTCCCCCCTTCACTCTGTCTCCCCCTTTCACACTGTCTCTTCCTTTTACTCTGTCTCCCCCTTCACTCTGTCTCCCCCTTCTCTCTGTCTCCCCCTTTCACTCTGTCTCCCCCTTTCACTCTGTCTCCCCCTTTCACTCTGTCTCCCCCCTTTCACTCTGTCTCCCCCTTTCACACTGTCTCCCCCTTCTCTCTGTCTTCCCCTTTCACTCTGTCTCCCCCTTTCACTCTGTCTCCCCCCTTTCACTCTGTCTCCCCCTTTCACTCTGTCTCCCCCTTCTCTCTGTCTCCCCCTTTCACTCTGTCTCCCCCTTTCACTGTGTCTCCCCCTTTCACACTGTCTCTCCACTGTCAATAAAGCCTTGAAAATGGTGTAAGAGGGCCTGGACATGGAGCTCCACAGAGAGTTAGCCGCAGCTAACGTTAGCGTGTGTGTGTGTTTGTGGTTCTGCAGGACATCAGGAACACGGTGGGGAACATCCCGATGGCGTGGTACAAAGACTTCCCTCACATTGGCTACAACCTGGACGGGAAGAAGATCTTCAAACCAATCAGGAACAAGGACGAGCTCGACGACTTCCTGGACAAGATGGAGAACCCGGACTACTGGTGAGCCGGCCAGCTAGCGAGCATGATGCTAACTGCCCCATTGGTTAACAGTGGGGATGCTAACGATGCTACCTACTGTTGTGCAGGAGAACCGTCCACGACGAGCAGACAGGAAGTGATGTGGTGCTGTCGGAGGAGCAGGTGGCGCTGGTGACGCGGCTGCAGCGAGGACAGTTCGGGGACGTCAACTTCAACGAGTACCAGGTAAGCCCCGGTAAGCCCCGCCCCTTCTTTAAAAAAAGGTTTTAAAAGGTAGAAAATTAAATTAGCCCAAAATAAGGCCATTAAATGTCCCAGTGGCACACCTGGTAGAGCGTACACCACATATTTTTTGGGGGGTAATTTTACAATTTTTTTTGGTTTCACCCTTTCACTCTGTCTCCCCTTTCACTCTGTCTCCCCTTTCACTCTGTCTCCCCTTCACTCTGTCTCCCCCTCACTCTGTCTCCCTTTCACTCTGTCTCCCCTTCACTCTGTCTCCCTTTCACTCTGTCTCCCCTTCACTCTGTCTCCCTTTCACTCTGTCTCCCCTTCACTCTGCCTCCCCCTTCACTCTGTCTCCCCTTCACTCTGTCTCCCCTTCACTCTGTCTCCCCTTTCACTCTGTCTCCCCTTCACTCTGTCTCCCCTTCACTCTGTCTCCCTTTCACTCTGTCTCCCTTTCACTCTGTCTCCCCCTTTCACTCTGTCTCCCTTTCACTCTGTCTCCCCTTTCACTCTGTCTCCCTTTCACTCTGTCTCCCCCTTTCACTCTGTCTCCCTTTCACTCTGTCTCCCCCTTCACTCTGTCTCCCCCTTCACTCTGTCTCCCTTTCACTCTGTCTCCCTTTCACTCTGTCTCCCCCTTTCACTCTGTCTCCCTTTCACTCTGTCTCCCTTTCACTCTGTCTCCCCTTTCACTCTGTCTCCCTTTCACTCTGTCTCCCCCTTTCACTCTGTCTCCCTTTCACTCTGTCTCCCCCTTCACTCTGTCTCCCTTTCACTCTGTCTCCCTTTCACTCTGTCTCCCCCTTTCACTCTGTCTCCCTTTCACTCTGTCTCCCCTTTCACTCTGTCTCCCTTTCACTCTGTCTCCCCCTTTCACTCTGTCTCCCTTTCACTCTGTCTCCCCCTTCACTCTGTCTCCCCCTTCACTCTGTCTCCCTTTCACTCTGTCTCCCTTTCACTCTGTCTCCCCCTTTCACTCTGTCTCCCTTTCACTCTGTCTCCCTTTCACTCTGTCTCCCCTTTCACTCTGTCTCCCTTTCACTCTGTCTCCCCCTTTCACTCTGTCTCCCTTTCACTCTGTCTCCCCCTTCACTCTGTCTCCCTTTCACTCTGTCTCCCCTTCACTCTGTCTCCCCCTTTCACTCTGTCTCCCTTTCACTCTGTCTCCCCCTTCACTCTGTCTCCCCCTTCACTCTGTCTCCCTTTCACTCTGTCTCCCCTTCACTCTGTCTCCCCCTTTCACTCTGTCTCCCTTTCACTCTGTCTCCCCCTTCACTCTGTCTCCCCCTTCACTCTGTCTCCCCCTTTCACTCTGTCTCCCCTTTCACTCTGTCTCCCCCTTCACTCTGTCTCCCCCTTCACTCTGTCTCCCCCTTTCACTCTGTCTCCCCCTTCACTCTGTCTCCCTTTCACTATGTCTCCCTTCACTCTGTCTCCCTTTCACTCTGTCTCCCCCTTTCACTCTGTCTCCCTTTCACTATGTCTCCCTTCACTCTGTCTCCCTTTCACTCTGTCTCCCCCTTTCACTCTGTCTCCCCTTTCACTCTGTCTCCCCTTCACTCTGTCTCCCCTTCACTCTGTCTCCCCTTCACTCTGTCTCCCCCTTTCACTCTGTCTCCCCTTCACTCTGTCTCCCCTTCACTCTGTCTCCCCCTCACTCTGTCTCCCCCTTTCACTCTGTCTCCCCCTTCACTCTGTCTCCCTTTCACTATGTCTCCCTTCACTCTGTCTCCCTTTCACTCTGTCTCCCCCTTTCACTCTGTCTCCCTTTCACTATGTCTCCCTTCACTCTGTCTCCCTTTCACTCTGTCTCCCCCTTTCACTCTGTCTCCCCTTTCACTCTGTCTCCCCTTCACTCTGTCTCCCCTTCACTCTGTCTCCCCTTCACTCTGTCTCCCCCTTTCACTCTGTCTCCCCTTTCACTCTGTCTCCCCCTCACTCTGTCTCCCCCTTTCACTCTGTCTCCCCCTTCACTCTGTCTCCCTTTCACTATGTCTCCCTTCACTCTGTCTCCCTTTCACTCTGTCTCCCCCTTTCACTCTGTCTCCCTTTCACTATGTCTCCCTTCACTCTGTCTCCCTTTCACTCTGTCTCCCCCTTTCACTCTGTCTCCCCTTTCACTCTGTCTCCCCTTCACTCTGTCTCCCCTTCACTCTGTCTCCCTTTCACTCTGTCTCCCCCTTTCACTCTGTCTCCCCTTTCACTCTGTCTCCCCTTCACTCTGTCTCCCCTTCACTCTGTCTCCCCTTCACTCTGTCTCCCCTTCACTCTGTCTCCCCCTCACTCTGTCTCCCCCTTTCACTCTGTCTCCCCTTCACTCTGTCTCCCCCTCACTCTGTCTCCCCCTTTCACTCTGTCTCCCCCTTTCACTCTGTCTCCCTTTCACTATGTCTCCCTTCACTCTGTCTCCCTTTCACTCTGTCTCCCCCTTTCACTCTGTCTCCCCCTTCACTCTGTCTCCCCCTTTCACTCTGTCTCCCCTTTCACTCTGTCTCCCCTTCACTCTGTCCCCCTTTCACTCTGTCTCCCCTTTCACTCTGTCTCCCCTTCACTCTGTCTCCCCTTCACTCTGTCTCCCCCTCACTCTGTCTCCCCCTTTCACTCTGTCTCCCCCTTCACTCTGTCTCCCCTTCACTCTGTCTCCCCATTATATGTAAAAATAACCAAAACTACCCCAAAAATATCCAAAATTACCCCCAAAAATATGTAAATTATAATTACCCCAAAAAACATGTAAAATGACCCCCTTCACTCTGTCTCTCTCAATAAAGCCTTGAAAATGGCCCAAAAAATATCTTAAAAAATATTGAAAGGTATCAAATTGAAGTTAAGTATTTCTGTATATAACGTGGTAAAGTCGTGGCGTTTCCCGTGTAACGCCCACCTATCTTGCCCCGCCCCCTGGCCCCGCCCCCAGCCTCAGGTGGAGTTCTTCTCCGGAGACGTGATGCAGCACCCCGTCACCGGCCGGCCGGCCGACAAGCGCAGCTTCATCCCGTCGCTGGTGGAGAAGGAGAAGGTGTCCAAGCTGGTGCACGCCATCAAGATGGGCTGGATCAAACCACGTCGCCACGACGACGACAGGGGGCGGTACTACGACCTCTGGGCCAATGAGGACGCTTCAATCCTGGCCAGGCACAAGATGCACCTCCCCGCCCCCAAGATCCCCTTACCTGGTCACCACGAGTCCTACAACCCCCCCCCAGAGTACCTGTTCACCGCCGAGGAGGTACCTGTCTGTCTGTCTCCTGTCTGTCTGATGTCTGTCTGTCTGCTACCTGTCTGTCTGTCTGTCCCCTTACCTGGTCACCACGAATCCTACAACCCCCCCCCCCCCCCCCCCCCCCCGAGTACCTGTTCACCGCCGAGGAGGTACCTGTCTGTCTGATACCTGTCTGCCCCCCCCCCCACTTGTCTCTCTCTCTGCAGAGCGCCCTCTGGGAGCAGCAGGACCCGTCAGACAGGAAGTGTCCGTTTGTCCCCAGGAAGTTCTCGGCGCTCCGCCAGGTTCCGGCGTTCCCTCGTTTCATCCACGAACGCTTCGAGCGTTGCCTCGACCTCTACCTGTGTCCCCGCCAGAGGAAGCTGAGGGTGAGACAGGCACCTGAGCCTGAGACAGGCACCTGAATCAGGACAGAGACACCATCAGTAACCTGTCTGTCTGCCTGTCTGTCTGCCTGCAGGTGAACGTGAATCCAGAGGATCTGATTCCTAAACTTCCCAAACCCAGAGACCTGCAGCCGTTCCCCACCACCCAGTCTCTGGTGTACCGAGGCCACAGCGGGCTGGTCCGCTCCATCAGCGTGTCTCCGTCAGGACAGTGGCTCGCCTCAGGTAACCACACCTGTACTAGTACTGGCTGTACTAGTACTGGGTCTATTAGTACTGGGAGAACTAGTACTGGGTCTATTAGTACTGGGTCTATTAGTACTGGGAGAACTAGTACTGGGTCTATTAGTACTGGGTCTATTAGTACTGGTCCGCTCCATCAGCGTGTCTCCGTCAGGACAGTGGCTCGCCTCAGGTAACCACACCTGTACTAGTACTGGGTCTATTAGTATTGGGAGAACTAGTACTGGGTCTATTAGTACTGGTCCGCTCCATCAGCGTGTCTCCGTCAGGACAGTGGCTCGCCTCAGGTAACCACACCTGTACTAGTACTGACTGTACTAGTACTGGGTCTATTAGTACTGGGAGAACTAGTACTGGGTCTATTAGTACTGGTCCGCTCCATCAGCGTGTCTCCGTCAGGACAGTGGCTCGCCTCAGGTAACCACACCTGTACTAGTACTGGCTGTACTAGTACTGGGTCTATTAGTACTGGGAGAACTAGTACTGGGTCTATTAGTACTGGGTCTATTAGTACTGGGTCTATAAGTACTGGGTCTATTGGTACTGGGTCTATTGGTACTGGGTCTATTAGTACTGGGTCTATTAGTACTGGGTCTATTAGTACTGGGTCTATTAGTACTGGGAGAACTAGTACTGGGTCTATTAGTACTGGGTCTATTAGTACTGGGTCTATTGGTACTGGGTCTATTGGTACTGGGTCTATTGGTACTGGGTCTATTAGTACTGGGTCTATTAGTACTGGGTCTATTAGTACTGGGAGAACTAGTACTGGGTCTATTAGTACTGGGTCTATTAGTACTGGGTCTATTGGTACTGGGTCTATTAGTACTGGGTCTATTAGTACTGGGTCTATTAGTACTGGGTCTATTAGTACTGGGTCTATTAGTACTGGGAGAACTAGTACTGGGTCTATTAGTACTGGGTCTATTAGTACTGGGTCTATTGGTACTGGGTCTATTAGTACTGGGTCTATTAGTACTGGGTCTATTAGTACTGGGTCTATTAGTACTGGTCCGCTCCATCAGCGTGTCTCCGTCAGCACAGTGGCTCGCCTCAGGTAACCACACCTGTACTAGTACTGGGTGTACTAGTACTGGGTCTGTTTATACATATATATAAATATTGTGTGTGTATACTTGTATACTCCAGGAGGTGATGTGTACTGTGTGTATAAATACTGCGTGTGTGTACTTGTATACACCAGGAGGTGATGATGGCTCCGTCAGGTTCTGGGAGGTTTGTTCAGCTCGTTGTGTCAGAACGATTCAGACGGGAGGAACCATCAAGAACCTCAGCTGGAACCCCAACCTGTCTGTCTGCCTGCTGGCTGTCGCCCTGTAAGGACCGGTCTGTCTGTCTCTCTCTCACTCTCACTCTCTCTCTCTCTCTCTTTCTCTGTTGACCTGGCTCTCTCTCTTTGATGACCTGTCTGTCTCTCTCTGATGACCTGTCTCTCTCTCTCTGTTGACCTCTCTCTCTCTGTTGACCTCTCTCTCTCTCATGACTTGTCTCTCTCTGTTGACCTGTCTCTCTCTCTCTCTAATGACTTGTCTCTCTTTGATGACCTGTCTGTCTCTCTCTGATGACCTGTCTCTCTCTCTCTCTGTGTTTCAGGGACTCGGTGGTGTTGATCCTGTCTCCCTCTCTGGCAGACAGACAGGTACTTGCGTCATCGGAGCGACTGCTCTCGGGTCAGGGGGCGGAGCCTGCGGAGGAGGAGGCGGGGCCTGTGGTCTGGAGCGAGGCAGAGGGGGAGGAGCTTAATCAGTGGATCCGGCTGAAGATCAAACACCCCAAAGTGAGAACCGTTCAATAACCGTTCAATAACCGTTCAATAACCGTTCAATAACCGTTCAATAACGGATCAGTAACAGATCAATAACCGGACTCTAACCCCCCTGTGTCTCTCAGGCCGTCCACCAGGTGGCGTGGCACGCCAAGGGGGACTACCTTGCGTCCGTGATGCCAGACCACTCCAGCCACCTGCAGGTGTTCATCCACCAGGTGAGCCGGAGGCGGAGCCAGAACCCGTTCAGGAAGAACAAAGGCCTGGTACAGCGCGTATCCTTCCACCCGGCCCGGCCCTACTTCTTCGTGGCTACGCAGCGCTCCGTCCGGATCTACAACCTCGTCAAGCAGGAAATGACCAAGAAACTCCAGGCCAACTCCAAGTGGATCTCCAGCATGGCCGTCCACCCGGGAGGTACGAGTCACCGAGTCCTCGAGTCCCTGAAACGCACCGAGTCCCTGAAACGCACCGAGTCCCTGAAACACACGAGTCACTGAAACACACGAGTCACTGAAACACACCAAGTCACTGAAACACACCGAGTCACTGAAACGCACCGAGTCACTGAAACGCACGAGTCACTGAAACACACGAGCCCCTAAAACGCACCGAGTCACTGAAACGCACCGAGTCACTGAAACGCACCGAGTCACTGAAACACAGGAGTCCCTGAAACACACGAGTCCCTGAAACACACGAGTCCCTGAAACACACGAGTCCCTGAAACACACCGAGTCACTGAAACACACCGAGTCCCCGAGTCGCTGAAACACACGAGTCACTGAAACACACCGAGTCACTGAAACGCACCGAGTCACTGAAACACACGAGTCACTGAAACGCACCGAGTCACTGAAACACACCGAGTCACTGAAACACACCGAGTCACTGAAACGCACCGAGTCACTGAAACGCACCGAGTCACTGAAACACACGAGTCACTGAAACGCACCGAGTCACTGAAACGCACCGAGTCACTGAAACACACGAGTCACTGAAACACACGAGCCCCTAAAACGCACCGAGTCACTGAAACGCACCGAGTCACTGAAACACACGAGTCACTGAAACACACCGAGTCCCCGAGTCGCTGAAACACACGAGTCGCTGAAACACACCGAGTCCCCGAGTCCCTGAAACACACCGAGTCCCTGAAACACACCGAGTCCCTGAAACACACCGAGTCCCTGAAACACACCGAGTCACTGAAACACACGAGTCACTGAAACACACCGAGTCCCCGAGTCGCTGAAACACACGAGTCCCTGAAACACACCGAGTCACTGAAACACACGAGTCACTGAAACACACGAGTCACTGAAACACACGAGTCACTGAAACACACGAGTCACTGAAACACACGAGTCACTGAAACACGCCGAGTCCCCGAGTCACTGAAACACGCCGAGTCCCCGAGTCACTGAAACACGCCGAGTCACTGAAACACGCCGAGTCACTGAAACACGCCGAGTCACTGAAACACACCGAGTCACTGAAACACGCCGAGTCACTGAAACACAGCGAGTCCCCGAGTCGCTGAAACACACGAGTCTCTGAAACACGAGTCCCTGAAACACACCGAGTCACTGAAACACACGAGTCACTGAAACACACGAGTCACTGAAACACACGAGTCACTGAAACACACCGAGTCCCCGAGTCACTGAAACACGCCGAGTCCCCGAGTCACTGAAACACGCCGAGTCCCCGAGTCACTGAAACACGCCGAGTCACTGAAACACGCCGAGTCACTGAAACACGCCGAGTCACTGAAACACACCGAGTCACTGAAACACGCCGAGTCACTGAAACACAGCGAGTCCCCGAGTCGCTGAAACACACGAGTCTCTGAAACACGAGTCCCTGAAACACACCGAGTCACTGAAACACACCGAGTCACTGAAACACACGAGTCACTGAAACACACGAGTCACTGAAACACACCGAGTCCCCGAGTCACTGAAACACGCCGAGTCCCCGAGTCACTGAAACACGCCGAGTCCCCGAGTCACTGAAACACGCCGAGTCCCCGAGTCACTGAAACACGCCGAGTCACTGAAACACGCCGAGTCACTGAAACACGCCGAGTCACTGAAACACACCGAGTCACTGAAACACGCCGAGTCACTGAAACACAGCGAGTCCCCGAGTCGCTGAAACACACGAGTCTCTGAAACACGAGTCCCTGAAACACACCGAGTCACTGAAACACACCGAGTCACTGAAATACACCGAGTCACTGAAACACACCGAGTCCCCGAGTCGCTGAAACACACGAGTCCCTGAAACATACCGAGTCCCTGAAACATACCGAGTCACTGAAACACACCGAGTCACTGAAACACACCGAGTCACTGAAACACACCGTACACGCCTGATGCAGCCAGGTGACATCACTGAGGGGCGGGGCTTGTTGTCACCTGTCTGTCTGTCTGTCTGCAGGTGATCATGTGATCTGTGGGAGCTTCGACTGTCGGCTGAGCTGGTTCGACCTCGACCTCTCAACCAAACCCTACAAGATGCTACGGTACCTGTCTCACACCTGTCCACACCTGTCTCACACCTGTCCACACCTGTTCACACCTGTCTCACACCTGTCTCACACCTGCCCACACCTGTCCACACCTGTCCACACCTGTCTCACACCTGCCCACACCTGTCTCACACCTGTCCACACCTGTCTCACACCTGTCCACACCTGTCTCACACCTGCCCATCACACCTGTCCCTCACACCTGTCCATCACCTGTCCATCACCTGTCCCACACCTGTCTCACACCTGTCTCATACCTGTCCCACACCTGTCTCACTGTCTGTGATCTTGTCTGTGATTGGTTGTCAGACACCACCAGAAGGCGGTGAGGGGCGTGGCCTATCATCGACTCTACCCGCTGTTCGCTTCGGCGTCCGACGACGGAACCGTCATCGTCTGTCACAGCACCGTCTACAAGTACTACTACACACAGTACACACAATACTACTACACACAGTACACACAATACTACTACACACAGTACACACAATACTACTACACACAATACACACAGTACTACTACACACAATACACACAGTACACACAATACTACTACACACAGTACACACAATACTACTACACACAATACACACAGTACTACTACACACAGTACACACAATACTACTACACACAGTACACACAATACTACTACACACAGTACACACAGTACTACGACACACAGTACACAGTACTACTACACACAGTACACACAGTACTACTACACACAGTACACACAGTACTACTACACACACTACACACAATACTACTACACACAGTACACACAATACTACTACACACAATACACACAGTACTACTACACACAATACACACAGTACACACAATACTACTACACACAGTACACACAATACTACTACACACAATACACACAGTACTACTACACACAGTACACACAATACTACTACACACAGTACACACAGTACTACGACACACAGTACACAGTACTACTACACACAGTACACACAGTACTACTACACACAGTACACACAGTACTACTACACACAGTACACACAATACTACTACACACAGTACACACAATACTACTACACACAATACACACAGTACTACTACACACAATACACACAGTACACACAATACTACTACACATAGTACACACAATACTACTACACACAGTACACACAGTACAACTACACACAGTACACACAGTACTACTACACACAGTACACACAATACTACTACACACAGTACTACTACACACAGTACACACAGTACTACTACACACAGTACACAGTACTACTACACACAGTACACACAATACTACTACACACAGTACACACAGTACAACTACACACAGTACACACAGTACTACTACACACAGTACACACAATACTACTACACACAGTACTACTACACACAGTACACACAGTACTACTACACACAGTACACAGTACTACTACACACAGTAGACACAGTACAACTAAACACAGTACACACAGTACAACTAAACACAGTACACACAGTACACACACAGTACTACAGAGTACGCGGAGTACTGCAGTAACGTGTGTTTTTCAGTGATCTGTTGCAGAACCCGCTCATCGTTCCTGTTAAAGTTCTTCGAGGTCACGTGAAGACGGACGAGCTCGGCGTTCTGGACGTGACCTTTCACCCCACGCAGCCCTGGGTCTTCTCCTCCGGCGCCGACGCCACCATCCGCCTCTTCACCTGAGACCGCTGACCCATAGATATCTATGAGAAATATAGATATCTATATCTTCACCTGAGACCGCCTCACCCATAGATATCTATGAGAAATATAGATATCTATATCTTCACCTGAGACCGCCTCACCCATAGATATCTATGAGAAATATAGATATCTATGTCTTCACCTGAGACCGCCTCACCCATAGATGTCTATGAGAAATATAGATATCTATGTCTTCACCTGAGACCGCCTCACCCATAGATGTCTATGAGAAATATAGATATCTATGTCTTCACCTGAGACCGCCTCACCCGTAGATGTCTATGAGAAATATAGATATCTATTTCTTCACCTGACGACCTCTTCACCCATAGATATCTATGAGAAATATAGATATCTATGTCTTCACCTGAGACCGCCTCACCCATAGATGTCTATGAGAAATACAGATGTCTGTCTTCACCTGACAGCTGGTCACCATGGAGATTTAGTTTTTAATAAAACTTGTTCACACGTTTGTTGTTTTATTTGTTTGAATAAATAAATAAAAAAGCTGAAAACATGAAATAATTGATGGTTTTTACTAACGGCTTTAATAATAAAATAGTTTGTTTGTTATTGAGAATAAAATAAATAAATCATGTTTAATGGATTATATACATTTTTTTACTTTTCGTACAAAATTCAAATATAAAAACTTTGCAGTTATAATCATTTAGATAAACAGACAAATTATTAAAAATGTGTTCAAACCCGAGAAATGGATCGATACGTTTTTTATTCTTGAGTCTTTATTGAAACTAATCAGTGAATTCTGGATCATTTTGTTGATTTTAAATTTCAGAATAAAATCAACAGATTTTCACTGAAAGCATAGTTTTATATATTATATATATTATTATATATATATATATATATATATATGATATAAAACAAGTCGCTTCACAGTTTCTTCAGTGTAAAAGCCAGAAATTTTAAAATTCATTGATCCTATCGGCACAACTGGATCAATACGACGTGCTCTTATTTTGAAGGTTGATGTTAGACTTCCTGTTTAATATTTACAGCTTTTCAGAACAAGAAACATAATAAATCTTTATATATATTCAGGAGGATTGCTGCAGGAATAATAATAAAAATGATGTAATAATAGTATTAATAATTATAATGTAGTAATAATAATAATAATGATGTAGTAATAATAATTATGATGTATTAATAATAATGTTATAATGATGTAGTAATAATAATTTAATAATAATGTATTAATAATAATGTTATAATGATGTAGTAATAATAATTTAATGATAATGTATTAATAATAATGTAATAATGATGTAGTAGTGATTTTAATGAGGTGGAGGTGCTTATTTTTGTTACTAGGCTCAGTTTAATGTTAATGTTCTTTATTACATTTAACTTGTTCTGATCAGATTTCCTGAACAAATTAAAGTCACAATTTTGATAAATGTTATGGAGACGCAAACAAAAAGGCAAATGGTTTTTTGTTGTTATTTATTATTGATTTATTATTTGTTACTTAAAAACAAATCTGAAAAATAATTTATTGGTAAACAGCACTATTAATGTCACAATTTGATAAATGTGGAGATGCAAAGAAAAAAGGCAAATTTGTGTTTCTGTCGGCAGAAAATGTGTTTAATTTTATTTAATTTTAAATAAGAAATATAAAAATAAATCCCCAATTTTTCAAACATCATAAATGTGTTCTATGTGTCCACTTGTTCTGTGGTAGATCCCCATAATGTTCCTTTAAGGAGATAATAATAGATGATACAAGTAATCTGTCCCTCATATTTAGAGTTATTATATTTAGAACGGATTATTGATGGTGAAAACGGCATTTTCCTCCGATGTCCGAGATTATAAACTGTAAACACGAAGCCAGCTGTGAAGTTTGAGTTGAGACATGAAACACGTTCTAAATAGAACATAAAGACAGAACGTTTCTGACAAACTGAAGTTTGTGGTTCCACCAAACGTTCTCACGGTAAGTTCACTTCTCAGACATGTGACGTGTTGGAGGAACAGCGAAGCAGAGTCCTCCAGCCGAAACTCTCATTATTATTATTATTATTATTATTATTATTATTATTATCAATGTCATTATTAATAATAATCTTCACACATTCTGGAATCATTATCACATGAGTCCTACATTTATATATTTATGTCACATTGTTAAAATACTCCTTAATATACCTATATATATATATATATATATGGTAATAAAACTAGAAAAAAAACAAAAGGTCACCGGTTGTGACGTCACGACACGTTGTTTTTGTTCCGACGGAAGATTTTCAGTGTGACACCAAAACATGAAGCGAGAGGACTGCGAGTACACGAGCTGCTACTGGTGAGTACTACAGTACTAGTACTACATGTACTACTAGTACTAGTACTACTAATCCTACTACATGTACTACTAGTACTAGTACTACTAATACTACTACATGTACTACTAGTACTACTAATACTAATCCTACTACTACTACTACATGTACTACAGTACTGCATGTACTATTACTACAGTACTGCATGTACTAATACTACAGTACTGCATGTACTATTACTACAGTACTGCATGTACTAATACTACAGTACTGCATGTACTATTACTACAGTACTGCATGTACTAATACTACAGTACTGCATGTACTATTACTACAGTACTGCATGTACTAATACTACAGTACTGCATGTACTATTACTACAGTACTGCATGTACTAATACTACATGTACCAATACTACTGGTGAGTACTACGGTACTGCATGTACTAATACTGCTGGTGAGTACTGCATGTACTAATACTGGGAGTAATGTGAGTTCTGTTTCAGGTTTGTGGTTCTGTTGATGGTTCTGATGGTTCTGATGGTTCTAACTGGGTTCTAGCAGTAACCACGGTGATAAATCCTGGTTTATGTCCTTTATTATTATTATTATTATTATTATTATATCTTTATTGTGTTTATTTCCATCATCATCAGAATCTTTACGGTCTTTATCATTTTTATTAGTTTTGTTTGTTATTACAGAACTAATAAAAATAATAAAGCCGCAAAGATTCTGATGATGATGGAAATAAACACAATAAAGATATAATAATAATAATAATTAGGAACCATAAACGCCTCAAATACAAACCAAGAAGAATCTGCAACAGTCAAAACTATTAAAATCACATAAACAATATTAGACGCTGTAAACTAATAAACCAGGACAGTAAAAGAGGTAAAATGATAAATGAGTTAGTTCAGTTTCAGCAACAATGAAACACTGTAAATGTTTTTAAATACATTACTCCACTGTAAAATACTCTGTAATATGTATTTAATGTAATATATATATATATATACAAGCCACCATTGTAGTTTTTGCATTTATCTTTAGTAAAAATACTTTTTCTCACTGTTAAATGTACTAAACACCATATCTCTAACAGAAATACACTGTAATATTTAATGGTGAAATCTATAATTTATGCAGCATTTATGAAGTATTTTCTTGTCGATTATATGGCAGAACAGTTCTACCGTATTTATTACGGTAAAGTTCTGCTGGTTCTTACCATAAAAACAACAAGAACACACAGATCAGGAACCAAACAGCTGAAATCACTAACTCAGAACACAGACGGAACCATGGCGCCACCTACAGGCCAAACAAGGTCCACACAACTGATGTTCTTCTGATGGTTCTGTGTGTTGTGGTTCCTCAGTGAGGAGAACGTGTGGAAGCTGTGTGAGTCTGTCCGGTCGGAGAGAACCGCCCCGCTGGAGGAACTGTTTGTGGTTTTCATCTCCAATGACAGCAGAACGGTGAGAACAGCAGGAGGAGAACCTGCAGAACGTCTCCGTCTCTCTGTCACTCTGGTTCTGTTTAAAACGTTCTCTGTGTTCTCCAGGTTCCTCTGTTTAAATGTTCTCTGTGTTCTCCAGGTTCCTCTGTGACTCTGTTTAAACGTTCTCTGTGTTCTCCAGGTTCCTCTGTGACTCTGTTTAAACGTTCTCTGTGTTCTCCAGGTTCCTCTGTGACTCTGTTTAAACGTTCTCTGTGTTCTCCAGGTTCCTCTGTGACTCTGTTTAAACGTTCTCTGTGTTCTCCAGGTTCCTCTGTGACTCTGTTTAAACGTTCTCTGTGTTCTCCAGGTTCCTCTGTGACTCTGTTTAAGTGTTCTCTGTGTTCTCCAGGATCCTTTGTGACTCTGTTTAAACGTTCTCTGTGTTCTCCAGGATCCTCTGTGACTCTGTTTAAACGTTCTCTGTGTTCTCCAGGTTCCTCTGTGACTCTGTTTAAATGTTCTCTGTGTTCTCCAGGATCCTCTGTGACTCTGTTTAAGCGTTCTCTGTGTTCTCCAGGTTCCTCTGTGACTCTGTTTAAACGTTCTCTGTGTTCTCAGGTTCCTCTGTGACTCTGTTTAAACGTTCTCTGTGTTCTCCAGGTTCCTCTGTGACTCTGTTTAAATGTTCTCTGTGTTCTCCAGGTTCCTCTGTGACTCTGTTTAAATGTTCTCTGTGTTCTCCAGGTTCCTTTGTGACTCTGTTTAAATGTTCTCTGTGTTCTCAGGTTCCTCTGTGACTCTGTTTAAACGTTCTCTGTGTTCTCCAGGTTCCTCTGTTTAAACGTTCTCTGTGTTCTCCAGGTTCCTCTGTGACTCTGTTTAAATGTTCTCTGTGTTCTCCAGGTTCCTCTGTGACTCTGTTTAAACGTTCTCTGTGTTCTCCAGGTTCCTCTGTGACTCTGTTTAAACGTTCTCTGTGTTCTCCAGGTTCCTCTGTGACTCTGTTTAAATGTTCTCTGTGTTCTCCAGGTTCCTCTGTGACTCTGTTTAAACGTTCTCTGTGTTCTCCAGGTTCCTCTGTGACTCTGTTTAAATGTTCTCTGTGTTCTCCAGGTTCCTCTGTGACTCTGTTTAAACGTTCTCTGTGTTCTCCAGGTTCCTCTGTGACTCTGTTTAAATGTTCTCTGTGTTCTCAGGTTCCTCTGTGACTCTGTTTAAATGTTCTCTGTGTTCTCCAGGTTCCTCTGTGACTCTGTTTAAATGTTCTCTGTGTTCTCCAGGTTCCTCTGTGACTCTGTTTAAACGTTCTCTGTGTTCTCCAGGTTCCTCTGTGGAAGCAGAAGTCTGGACGAGGAGACCAGCCGGTGATCTGGGTTTGTGATGTCACAGTTCATTCATAGTAGTACTGATGATGATGTCATGATGATGTCATGATGATGTCATAATGTTCCAGGACTACCACGTCGTCCTGCTGCAGCTCGGCCCGACCTCTTCTTCTTCTGTGGTTTACGACCTCGACTCAGAGCTGCCGTTCCCCTGCAGCCTGGAGCTCTACGCCACCCAGGCGCTCCGCTCAGACCGCCACATCAACCCCGCCTACCACAGGTAACTACCACAGGTAACTACCACAGGTAACTCACCTGGACAGGTAACTCACCTGGACAGGTAACTACCACAGGTAACTACCACAGGTAACTCACCTGGACAGGTAACTCACCTGGACAGGTAACTACCACAGGTAACTCACCTGGACAGGTAACTCACCTACACCAGGTAACTCACCTACACCAGGTAACTACCACAGGTAACTCACCTACACCAGGTAACTCACCTACACCAGGTAACTACCACAGGTAACTCACCTGGACAGGTAACTCACCTGGACAGGTAACTACCACAGGTAACTCACCTGGACAGGTAACTCACCTGGACAGGTAACTACCACAGGTAACTACCACAGGTAACTCACCTGGACAGGTAACTCACCTACACCAGGTAACTCACCTACACCAGGTAACTACCACAGGTAACTCACCTGGACAGGTAACTACCACAGGTAACTACCACAGGTAACTCACCTGGACAGGTAACTCACCTGGACAGGTAACTACCACAGGTAACTCACCTGGACAGGTAACTCACCTACACCAGGTAACTCACCTACACCAGTTAACTACCACAGGTAACTCACCTGGACAGGTAACTACCACAGGTAACTCACCTGGACAGGTAACTCACCTACACCAGGTAACTCACCTACACCAGGTAACTACCACAGGTAACTCACCTGGACAGGTAACTACCACAGGTAACTACCACAGGTAACTCACCTACACCAGGTAACTCACCTACACCAGGTAACTCACCTACACCAGGTAACTACCACAGGTAACTCACCTGGACACGTAACTACCACAGGTAACTACCACAGGTAACTCACCTACACCAGGTAACTCACCTGACCGTCTACCTGTCTCTGCTCCAACAGGAAGTTGCGTGTGGTTCCTGCTGACAGCTTCCTGTCCAGCTTTGCGTCCGATCGTTCCCACATGAGGAACGCCGACGGCTCGTGGAGGATGCCGCCGCCGCCCTACCCCCCCATCCACACCGCAGGTACCCTGGCCACTCACCTGTACCTGTACCTGTGATGATGTCATCGCTGTGATGATGTCATCGCTGTGATGACATCGCTGTGATGACATCGCTGTGATGCGTTTCCTCCTCAGAGTGTCAGATGAACCTGGACGACTTCATCAGTATGAGTCCGTCTGTCGGCGTGGGGACCGTCTTCAGCCTGGAACACTTCCTGCAGAGACAACTAGAGGGCTCCTCGCCGTAGCTCCTCCTCCTCGCCGTAGCTCCTCCTCCTCACCATAGCTCCTCCTCCTCGCCGTAGCTCCTCCTCCTCCTCGTCGTAGCTCCTCCTCCTCACCATAGCTCCTCCTCCTCGCCGTAGCTCCTCCTCCTCCTCCTCGTTGCTCCTCCTCCTCACCATAGCTCCTCCTCCTCACCGTAGCTCCTCCTCCTCCTCGCCATAGCCCCTCCTCCTCCTCGCCGTAGCTCCTCCTCCTCCTCGCCATAGCCCCTCCTCCTCGCCGTAGCTCCTCCTCCTCCTCGCCGTAGCTCCTCCTCCTCCTCGCCGTAGCTCCTCCTCCTCGCCATAGCTCCTCCTCCTCGCCGTAGCTCCTCCTCCTCCTCGCCGTCCTCCTCCTCCTCCTCCTCCTCCTCCTCCTCCTCCTCCTGGCCTCCAGCTGGAAACAGAACTGATTAGTTTACGGTCCCTGATTTCTTTTGTCTCTATGATAAAATGTTTTATTGTGAAAGGGTTAGGGAGCTTCCTGTTGCCCAACTGGAGACTGAATATTAAATATTAATGTTGTTATTATTTAAAGTCTGTTTTTAATATTTGAGTCTGATGTTCATAAAAGGTTCCAACAGTTCGTCTCAGACTTGTTTTACTGGTTTCATGTGAAAATAAAAGAGAGAAGAATCCGTCTCATGGAGGTAAAAACTACCAGACATGAGTCTGTTGCACTAAATTACCAGAAAAGATACAAAATGACCAATAAAACACAATAATAAGACAAAAAAGCTTTAAAATGACAGTACAAAAATACACAAAATTACTAAAAAGAAGACCGAAATTGACCAAAAATTACACAAAATGACCAAAAAATGTCACTAAATTGCCAGAAAAGATACAAAATGACAGTAAAACACAGTAAATGATCCAAAAGACAAAAAATAGCTTTATAACCAAAAATTACACAAAATTACACAAAATGACCAATAAAACATACAAATTGACCAAAAAGACAAAAAAGCTTTAAAATGATCAAAAATGACACAAAATGATGCTCTCCCTATCAATAAAATAAATCAATATATAATAATATAATTTAAATATGAAAATGGCCAAAATAAATAAATACTACCAGACATTAAATCATTTTCAGAACTTTAATCCTTATATGCCAGTTTATATATTTGAATTTTTCCATAATTTCTTCCAAAAGAACATAAAAGACATTAATCCATTAAACATTAATAGAAACAGAAAACACAGAAACATGATCAATAATTCATCAATCATTATAATATAATATTAATATTTATCCAAAAGAAAGTCAGTCTCTTCATAGAAAATGTTTCTGGACAGCGTTATATTACTTATTATTATATATTATTATTATTATTATTATATATTATTATTATTATTATTATTATTATTATATATTATTATTATTATTATGTGGAGATATTGACTGGAGGAAAATGTGGCTCGTTGGAATACATTTTTAAAGTTAAAGAGGATGAAACACATGGGAAAAAAAATTCAGTTCTGACTTTATTCTCAGAAATATTCTCAGAAATACACAAATAATAAATAAATCACAGTAAATTAAAGTTATTAGTAATGCCAATTAACTTAAAAAAGTATAGAGGATCATAAATAAATGAATAAATCAAATTAAACTTCTACAGTTGGCTGGAGTTTTGAAAAGTTTCTGAACTTTTCTATCCAACATGAACAGTTTGAATAATACAAAATACATAATCAAACTTCTACAGTCAATAAAATGTTTGTTTACACTAAATATTGTTCAAGTTGAGTCCAGAAGTCGATAGATTGAGTTCATATTGCAGAAACTGCATTTGTTTTCAATATTTAACAATGTAGAGAAATCTGAATTTGTTGGATATAAAGTGTGTAAAATGTTGGCGTGAAGCTCTTTTATTTTATTGGAAACACAATAATTATAAAGCAATGTGTCCATAAAGATAAAGAGTTATTTTCCTCTTTTCATAAAACGTATCACGTATATGTTTGTTATTGCATTTTGAATCCGTTTCATCAGAAGGTTTTATTCTCATCAGAGAGAAAGTTCCTCACGTCTTTCATTCTTAATAATTATAATAATTAATTCTTTATTGTAACGAAGGATTTCACACTTTATTATATCATGACAATCAAAATAATCTTCTTATCAATCCACTTCTGCTTAAATATGATTTCTCCCTGACAGAAATATCTTCATTATTCCATATTATTCATTATTATTATTATTATTATTATTAGGCTTCAGAGGGGAGAAGTTGTGTTTCCACTAAGAGACTTTAGATCATTTTAAGGTAATTTAAGAGACTTTAGATCATTTTAAGGTAATTTAAGAGACTTTAGATCATTTTAAGGTAATTTAAGAGACTTTAGATCATTTTAAGGTAATTTAAGAGACTTTAGATCATTTTAAGGTAATTTAAGAGACTTTAGATCATTTTGAGGTAATTTAAGAGACTTTAGATCATTTTGAGGTAATTTAAGAGACTTTAGATCATTTTAAGGTAATTTAAGAGACTTTAGATCATTTTAAGGTAATTTAAGAGACTTTAGATCATTTTAAGGTAATTTAAGAGACTTTAGATCATTTTAAGGTAATTTAAGAGACTTTAGATCATTTTAAGGTAATTTAAGAGACTTTAGATCATTTTAAGGTCATTTAAGAGACTTTAGATCATTTTAAGGTCATTTAAGAGACTTTAGATCATTTTAAGGTCATTTAAGAGACTTTAGATCATTTTGAGGTAATTTAAGAGACTTTAGATCATTTTAAGGTCATTTAAGAGACTTTAGATCATTTTAAGGTCATTTAAGAGACTTTAGATCATTTTAAGGTCATTTAAGAGACTTTAGATCATTTTAAGGTAATTTAAGAGACTTTAGATCATTTTAAAGTCATTCAGGAACACTGAAGGTTCAGGTGAGAACCACCTCATCTCTTAAAAATGTTATTTGGAATAAAAAAAACAAATTGAGTTTGGGGTTTTGAGACATTCCTTGATCCATTTTATTTTGAAAGTGTTATTTAAATCATTGAAATGTAATAATTCAAAGCTTCTTTGTTTCCTGGATTCTGTTTACATTACGTCACATTTAGCTGCTTGTTACAGCTACAATTTATAAATATTTTATTAATTTCTTTGGATGATGAATCCTCGACTAATAATGATAGAGCAGGATATACCAGTAATAATAATAATAATAATAGATAATAATAATAATAATAATAATAGATAATAATAATAATAATAATAATAATAAAGTATATTATATATTTATTTGGATGACTAATAATGATAGAGCAGGATATACCAGTAATAATAATAATAATAATAGATAATAATAATAATAATAATAATAATAGATAATAATAATAATAATAATAATAATAATAATAATAATAAAGTATATTATATATTTATTTGGATGACTAATAATGATAGAGCAGGATATACCAGTAATAATAATAATAATAATAATAATAATAATAATAATAATAATAATAATAATAATAATAATAAAGTATATTATATATTTATTTGGATGACTAATAATGATAGAGCAGGATATACCAGTAATAATAATAATAATAATAATAGATAATAATAATAATAATAATAATAATAATAATAATAATAGATAATAATAATAATAATAATAATAATAATATTAATAATAATAATAATAATAATAATAATAAAGTATATTATATATTTATTTGGATGATTAATTAGCATGGATGGCATTACCCTGGCCTCCAACACCACCGTAGGAATCTATGAGTTATCTTTGATCAGGATCTGTCATTTTTTACCTACGTAATATTACAAAAATTAGACACATCCTGTCTCAAAAGGATGCAGAAAAATGAGTTCATGCTTTTGTTTCTTCAAGGTTAGATGACTGTAATTCCTTACTGTCAGGCTGCTCCAGTAAATCCCTTAAAACTCTTCAGTTAGTCCAGAACGCTGCGGCTCGGGTTCTAACAAGAACCAAGAAAAGAGATCATATTTCTCCTGTTCTAGCTTCGCTGCACTGGCTCCCTGTAAAATCCAGAATTGAGTTCAAAATCCTTCTTCTTACTTCCAAAGCTCTAAATGGTCAGGCACCATCATATCTTAAAGACCTCATAACGCCATATTACCCTTCTAGAGCACTACGCTCCCACAATTCTATGTTACTTGTGGTTCCTAAAGTCCTTAAAACTAGATTGGGAGCCAGAGCCTTCAGTCATCAAGCTCCTCTCTTGTGGAATCATCTCCCAGTCTCAGTTCGGGAGGCAGACACCCTCTCTTTATTCAAGAGGAAACTATAAACTTTCCTCTTTGACAGAGCCTATAGTTAGGGCTGGCCGAGGCCTTGGACCAGGTCCTCGTGATGCCGCTATAGGCCCAATGTGTCGGGGGACACGATACACCGGGGCCCTCTTTCTCTCTGAGGTCCCAATAATACAGGACACAAGCTCTGTCTCCTCCCAGAACTCCTGCTCCTCTCTGTCTCCTCCCAGAACTCCTGCTCCTCTCTGTCTCCTCCCAGAACTCCTGCTCCTCTCTGTCTCCTCCCAGAACTCCTGCTCCTCTCTGTCTCCTCCCAGAACTCCTGCTCCTCTCTGTCTCCTCCTAGAACTCCTGCTCCTCTCTGTCTCCTCCCAGAACTCCTGCTCCTCTCTGTCTCCTCCTAGAACTCCTGCTCCTCTCTGTCTCCTCCCAGAACTCCTGCTCCTCTCTGTCTCCTCCCAGAACTCCTGCTCCTCTCTGTCTCCTCCCACAACTCCTGCTCCTCTCTGTCTCCTCCCAGAACTCCTGCTCCTCTCTGTCTCCTCCTAGAACTCCTGCTCCTCTCCGTCTCCTCCCAGAACTCCTGCTCCTCTCTGTCTCCTCCCAGAACTCCTGCTCCTCTCTCTCTGTCTCCTCCCAGAACTCCTGCTCCTCTCTGGCTCCTCCCACAACTCCTGCTCCTCTCTGTCTCCTCCCAGAACTCCTGCTCCTCTCTGTCTCCTCCCAGAACTCCTGCTCCTCTCTGTCTCCTCCCAGAACTCCTGCTCCTCTCTGTCTCCTCCTAGAACTCCTGCTCCTCTCTGTCTCCTCCCAGAACTCCTGCTCCTCTCTGTCTCCTCCCAGAACTCCTGCTCCTCTCTGTCTCCTCCCAGAACTCCTGCTCCTCTCTGTCTCCTCCCAGAACTCCTGCTCCTCTCTGTCTCCTCCCAGAACTCCTGCTCCTCTCTGTCTCCTCCTAGAACTCCTGCTCCTCTCTGTCTCCTCCCAGAACTCCTGCTCCTCTCTGTCTCCTCCTAGAACTCCTGCTCCTCTCTGTCTCCTCCCAGAACTCCTGCTCCTCTCTGTCTCCTCCCAGAACTCCTGCTCCTCTCTGTCTCCTCCCACAACTCCTGCTCCTCTCTGTCTCCTCCCAGAACTCCTGCTCCTCTCTGTCTCCTCCTAGAACTCCTGCTCCTCTCCGTCTCCTCCCAGAACTCCTGCTCCTCTCTGTCTCCTCCCAGAACTCCTGCTCCTCTCTCTCTGTCTCCTCCCAGAACTCCTGCTCCTCTCTGGCTCCTCCCACAACTCCTGCTCCTCTCTGTCTCCTCCCAGAACTCCTGCTCCTCTCTGTCTCCTCCCAGAACTCCTGCTCCTCTCTGTCTCCTCCTAGAACTCCTGCTCCTCTCTGTCTCCTCCCAGAACTCCTGCTCCTCTCTGTCTCCTCCCAGAACTCCTGCTCCTCTCTGTCTCCTCCCAGAACTCCTGCTCCTCTCTGTCTCCTCCCAGAACTCCTGCTCCTCTCTGTCTCCTCCCAGAACTCCTGCTCCTCTCCGTCTCCTCCCAGAACTCCTGCTCCTCTCTGTCTCCTCCCAGAACTCCTGCTCCTCTCTCTCTCCTCCCAGAACTCCTGCTCCTCTCTGTCTCCTCCCAGAACTCCTGCTCCTCTCTGTCTCCTCCCAGAACTCCTGCTCCTCTCTGTCTCCTCCCAGAACTCCTGCTCCTCTCTGTCTCCTCCCAGAACTCCTGCTCCTCTCTCTCTCCTCCCAGAACTCCTGCTCCTCTCTGTCTCCTCCCAGAACTCCTGCTCCTCTCTGTCTCCTCCCAGAACTCCTGCTCCTCTCTGTCTCCTCCCAGAACTCCTGCTCCTCTCTGTCTCCTCCCAGAACTCCTGCTCCTCTCTCTCTCCTCCCAGAACTCCTGCTCCTCTCTCTCTGTCTCCTCCCAGAACTCCTGCTCCTCTCTGTCTCCTCCCAGAACTCCTGCTCCTCTCCGTCTCCTCCCAGAACTCCTGCTCCTCTCTGTCTCCTCCCAGAACTCCTGCTCCTCTCTCTCTCCTCCCAGAACTCCTGCTCCTCTCTGTCTCCTCCCAGAACTCCTGCTCCTCTCTCTCTGTCTCCTCCCAGAACTCCTGCTCCTCTCTGTCTCCTCCCAGAACTCCTGCTCCTCTCCGTCTCCTCCCAGAACTCCTGCTCCTCTCTCTCTCCTCCCAGAACTCCTGCTCCTCTCTCTCTCCTCCCAGAACTCCTGCTCCTCTCTGTCTCCTCCCAGAACTCCTGCTCCTCTCTGTCTCCTCCCAGAACTCCTGCTCCTCTCTCTCTGTCTCCTCCCAGAACTCCTGCTCCTCTCCGTCTCCTCCCAGAACTCCTGCTCCTCTCTCTCTCCTCCCACAACTCCTGCTCCTCTCTGTCTCCTCCCAGAACTCCTGCTCCTCTCTGTCTCCTCCCAGAACTCCTGCTCCTCTCTGTCTCCTCCCAGAACTCCTGCTCCTCTCTCTCTGTCTCCTCCCAGAACTCCTGCTCCTCTCCGTCTCCTCCCAGAACTCCTGCTCCTCTCTCTCTCCTCCCAGAACTCCTGCTCCTCTCTCTCTCCTCCCACAACTCCTGCTCCTCTCCGTCTCCTCCCACAACTCCTGCTCCTCTCTCTCTCCTCCCACAACTCCTGCTCCTCTCCGTCTCCTCCCACAACTCCTGCTCCTCTCTGTCTCCTCCCAGAACTCCTGCTCCTCTCTGTCTCCTCCCAGAACTCCTGCTCCTCTCTGTCTCCTCCCAGAACTCCTGCTCCTCTCTGTCTCCTCCCAGAACTCCTGCTCCTCTCTGTCTCCTCCCAGAACTCCTGCTCCTCTCTCTCTCCTCCCAGAACTCCTGCTCCTCTCTGTCTCCTCCCAGAACTCCTGCTCCTCTCTGTCTCCTCCCAGAACTCCTGCTCCTCTCTGTCTCCTCCCAGAACTCCTGCTCCTCTCTGTCTCCTCCCAGAACTCCTGCTCCTCTCTCTCTCCTCCCAGAACTCCTGCTCCTCTCTCTCTGTCTCCTCCCAGAACTCCTGCTCCTCTCTGTCTCCTCCCAGAACTCCTGCTCCTCTCCGTCTCCTCCCAGAACTCCTGCTCCTCTCTGTCTCCTCCCAGAACTCCTGCTCCTCTCTCTCTCCTCCCAGAACTCCTGCTCCTCTCTGTCTCCTCCCAGAACTCCTGCTCCTCTCCGTCTCCTCCCAGAACTCCTGCTCCTCTCTGTCTCCTCCCAGAACTCCTGCTCCTCTCTGTCTCCTCCCAGAACTCCTGCTCCTCTCTCTCTCCTCCCAGAACTCCTGCTCCTCTCTCTCTGTCTCCTCCCAGAACTCCTGCTCCTCTCTGTCTCCTCCCAGAACTCCTGCTCCTCTCTGTCTCCTCCCAGAACTCCTGCTCCTCTCTCTCTGTCTCCTCCCAGAACTCCTGCTCCTCTCTGTCTCCTCCCAGAACTCCTGCTCCTCTCTGTCTCCTCCCAGAACTCCTGCTCCTCTCTCTCTCCTCCCAGAACTCCTGCTCCTCTCTCTCTCCTCCCAGAACTCCTGCTCCTCTCTGTCTCCTCCCAGAACTCCTGCTCCTCTCTGTCTCCTCCCAGAACTCCTGCTCCTCTCTGTCTCCTCCCAGAACTCCTGCTCCTCTCTGTCTCCTCCCAGAACTCCTGCTCCTCTCTCTCTCCTCCCAGAACTCCTGCTCCTCTCTCTCTCCTCCCAGAACTCCTGCTCCTCTCTGTCTCCTCCCAGAACTCCTGCTCCTCTCTGTCTCCTCCCAGAACTCCTGCTCCTCTCTGTCTCCTCCCAGAACTCCTGCTCCTCTCTCTCTGTCTCCTCCCAGAACTCCTGCTCCTCTCCGTCTCCTCCCAGAACTCCTGCTCCTCTCTCTCTCCTCCCACAACTCCTGCTCCTCTCTGTCTCCTCCCAGAACTCCTGCTCCTCTCTGTCTCCTCCCAGAACTCCTGCTCCTCTCTGTCTCCTCCCAGAACTCCTGCTCCTCTCTCTCTGTCTCCTCCCAGAACTCCTGCTCCTCTCCGTCTCCTCCCAGAACTCCTGCTCCTCTCTCTCTCCTCCCAGAACTCCTGCTCCTCTCTCTCTCCTCCCACAACTCCTGCTCCTCTCCGTCTCCTCCCACAACTCCTGCTCCTCTCTCTCTCCTCCCACAACTCCTGCTCCTCTCCGTCTCCTCCCACAACTCCTGCTCCTCTCTGTCTCCTCCCAGAACTCCTGCTCCTCTCTGTCTCCTCCCAGAACTCCTGCTCCTCTCTGTCTCCTCCCAGAACTCCTGCTCCTCTCTGTCTCCTCCCAGAACTCCTGCTCCTCTCTGTCTCCTCCCAGAACTCCTGCTCCTCTCCCTCTCCTCCCAGAACTCCTGCTCCTCTCTGTCTCCTCCCAGAACTCCTGCTCCTCTCCGTCTCCTCCCAGAACTCCTGCTCCTCTCTGTCTCCTCCCAGAACTCCTGCTCCTCTCTGTCTCCTCCCAGAACTCCTGCTCCTCTCTCTCTCCTCCCACAACTCCTGCTCCTCTCTGTCTCCTCCCACAACTCCTGCTCCTCTCTGTCTCCTCCCACAACTCCTGCTCCTCTCTGTCTCCTCCTAGAACTCCTGCTCCTCTCCGTCTCCTCCCAGAACTCCTGCTCCTCTCTGTCTCCTCCCAGAACTCCTGCTCCTCTCTCTCTGTCTCCTCCCACAACTCCTGCTCCTCTCTGTCTCCTCCCAGAACTCCTGCTCCTCTCTGTCTCCTCCCACAACTCCTGCTCCTCTCTGTCTCCTCCCAGAACTCCTGCTCCTCTCTGTCTCCTCCCACAACTCCTGCTCCTCTCTGTCTCCTCCCAGAACTCCTGCTCCTCTCTGTCTCCTCCCACAACTCCTGCTCCTCTCTGTCTCCTCCCACAACTCCTGCTCCTCTCTGTCTCCTCCCAGAACTCCTGCTCCTCTCTGTCTCCTCCCACAACTCCTGCTCCTCTCTGTCTCCTCCCAGAACTCCTGCTCCTCTCCGTCTCCTCCCAGAACTCCTGCTCCTCTCTGTCTCCTCCCAGAACTCCTGCTCCTCTCTGTCTCCTCCCAGAACTCCTGCTCCTCTCTGTCTCCTCCCAGAACTCCTGCTCCTCTCTGTCTCCTCCCAGAACTCCTGCTCCTCTCCGTCTCCTCCCAGAACTCCTGCTCCTCTCTGTCTCCTCCCAGAACTCCTGCTCCTCTCTGTCTCCTCCCAGAACTCCTGCTCCTCTCTCTCTCCTCCCACAACTCCTGCTCCTCTCTGTCTCCTCCCACAACTCCTGCTCCTCTCTGTCTCCTCCCACAACTCCTGCTCCTCTCTGTCTCCTCCTAGAACTCCTGCTCCTCTCCGTCTCCTCCCAGAACTCCTGCTCCTCTCTGTCTCCTCCCAGAACTCCTGCTCCTCTCTCTCTGTCTCCTCCCACAACTCCTGCTCCTCTCTGTCTCCTCCCAGAACTCCTGCTCCTCTCTGTCTCCTCCCAGAACTCCTGCTCCTCTCTGTCTCCTCCCAGAACTCCTGCTCCTCTCTCTCTGTCTCCTCCCAGAACTCCTGCTCCTCTCCGTCTCCTCCCAGAACTCCTGCTCCTCTCTCTCTCCTCCCAGAACTCCTGCTCCTCTCTCTCTCCTCCCACAACTCCTGCTCCTCTCTGTCTCCTCCCAGAACTCCTGCTCCTCTCTGTCTCCTCCCAGAACTCCTGCTCCTCTCTGTCTCCTCCCAGAACTCCTGCTCCTCTCTCTCTGTCTCCTCCCAGAACTCCTGCTCCTCTCCGTCTCCTCCCAGAACTCCTGCTCCTCTCTCTCTCCTCCCAGAACTCCTGCTCCTCTCTCTCTCCTCCCACAACTCCTGCTCCTCTCCGTCTCCTCCCACAACTCCTGCTCCTCTCTGTCTCCTCCCAGAACTCCTGCTCCTCTCTGTCTCCTCCCAGAACTCCTGCTCCTCTCTGTCTCCTCCCAGAACTCCTGCTCCTCTCTGTCTCCTCCCAGAACTCCTGCTCCTCTCTGTCTCCTCCCAGAACTCCTGCTCCTCTCTGTCTCCTCCCAGAACTCCTGCTCCTCTCTGTCTCCTCCCAGAACTCCTGCTCCTCTCCGTCTCCTCCCAGAACTCCTGCTCCTCTCTGTCTCCTCCCAGAACTCCTGCTCCTCTCTGTCTCCTCCCACAACTCCTGCTCCTCTCTGTCTCCTCCTAGAACTCCTGCTCCTCTCCGTCTCCTCCCAGAACTCCTGCTCCTCTCTGTCTCCTCCCAGAACTCCTGCTCCTCTCTCTCTGTCTCCTCCCACAACTCCTGCTCCTCTCTGTCTCCTCCCAGAACTCCTGCTCCTCTCTGTCTCCTCCCACAACTCCTGCTCCTCTCTGTCTCCTCCCAGAACTCCTGCTCCTCTCTGTCTCCTCCCACAACTCCTGCTCCTCTCTGTCTCCTCCCACAACTCCTGCTCCTCTCTGTCTCCTCCCAGAACTCCTGCTCCTCTCTGTCTCCTCCCACAACTCCTGCTCCTCTCTGTCTCCTCCCAGAACTCCTGCTCCTCTCCGTCTCCTCCCAGAACTCCTGCTCCTCTCTGTCTCCTCCCAGAACTCCTGCTCCTCTCTGTCTCCTCCCAGAACTCCTGCTCCTCTCTGTCTCCTCCCAGAACTCCTGCTCCTCTCTGTCTCCTCCCAGAACTCCTGCTCCTCTCTGTCTCCTCCCAGAACTCCTGCTCCTCTCCGTCTCCTCCCAGAACTCCTGCTCCTCTCTGTCTCCTCCCAGAACTCCTGCTCCTCTCTGTCTCCTCCCAGAACTCCTGCTCCTCTCTCTCTCCTCCCACAACTCCTGCTCCTCTCTGTCTCCTCCCACAACTCCTGCTCCTCTCTGTCTCCTCCCACAACTCCTGCTCCTCTCTGTCTCCTCCTAGAACTCCTGCTCCTCTCCGTCTCCTCCCAGAACTCCTGCTCCTCTCTGTCTCCTCCCAGAACTCCTGCTCCTCTCTCTCTGTCTCCTCCCACAACTCCTGCTCCTCTCTGTCTCCTCCCAGAACTCCTGCTCCTCTCTGTCTCCTCCCACAACTCCTGCTCCTCTCTGTCTCCTCCCAGAACTCCTGCTCCTCTCTGTCTCCTCCCACAACTCCTGCTCCTCTCTGTCTCCTCCCAGAACTCCTGCTCCTCTCTGTCTCCTCCCACAACTCCTGCTCCTCTCTGTCTCCTCCCACAACTCCTGCTCCTCTCTGTCTCCTCCCAGAACTCCTGCTCCTCTCTGTCTCCTCCCACAACTCCTGCTCCTCTCTGTCTCCTCCCAGAACTCCTGCTCCTCTCCCTCTCCTCCCAGAACTCCTGCTCCTCTCTGTCTCCTCCCAGAACTCCTGCTCCTCTCTCTCTCCTCCCACAACTCCTGCTCCTCTCTGTCTCCTCCCACAACTCCTGCTCCTCTCTGTCTCCTCCCACAACTCCTGCTCCTCTCTGTCTCCTCCTAGAACTCCTGCTCCTCTCCGTCTCCTCCCAGAACTCCTGCTCCTCTCTGTCTCCTCCCAGAACTCCTGCTCCTCTCTCTCTGTCTCCTCCCACAACTCCTGCTCCTCTCTGTCTCCTCCCAGAACTCCTGCTCCTCTCTGTCTCCTCCCACAACTCCTGCTCCTCTCTGTCTCCTCCCAGAACTCCTGCTCCTCTCTGTCTCCTCCCACAACTCCTGCTCCTCTCTGTCTCCTCCCAGAACTCCTGCTCCTCTCTGTCTCCTCCCACAACTCCTGCTCCTCTCTGTCTCCTCCCACAACTCCTGCTCCTCTCTGTCTCCTCCCAGAACTCCTGCTCCTCTCTGTCTCCTCCCACAACTCCTGCTCCTCTCTGTCTCCTCCCAGAACTCCTGCTCCTCTCCCTCTCCTCCCAGAACTCCTGCTCCTCTCTGTCTCCTCCCAGAACTCCTGCTCCTCTCCCTCTCCTCCCAGAACTCCTGCTCCTCTCCCTCTCCTCCCTCCCTCTCCCCCCCCAACCTCTCTCTATTCTCCTCTGTTGATCTGTACAACGACATCTATTGTCGTCTGTCCGTCCTGGAGATGATCCTCCTCTGTCTCTGGTCTCTTCTTCTTTTTCCCTGTTAAAAGGGTTTTTGAGGAGTTTTCCCCTGTTAAAGGGTTTTTAAGGAGTTTTTCCCTGTTAAAAGGGTTTTTGAGGAGTTTTCCCCTGTTAAAGGGTTTTTTGAGGAGTTTTCCCCTGTTAAAAGGGTTTTTGAGGAGTTTTCCCCTGTTAAAGGGTTTTTAAGGAGTTTTTCCCTGTTAAAAGGGTTTTTGAGGAGTTTTCCCCTGTTAAAGGGTTTTTTGAGGAGTTTTCCCCTGTTAAAGGGTTTTTAAGGAGTTTTTCCCTGTTAAAAGGGTTTTTGAGGAGTTTTCCCCTGTTAAAGGGTTTTTTGAGGAGTTTTCCCCTGTTAAAGGGTTTTTTGAGGAGTTTTCCCCTGTTAAAAGGGTTTTTTAAGGAGTTTTTCCCTGTTAAAAGGGTTTTTAAGGAGTTTTTCCCTGTTAAAAGGGTTTTTGAGGAGTTTTCCCCTGTTAAAGGGTTTTTTGAGGAGTTTTCCCCTGTTAAAGGGTTTTTTGAGGAGTTTTCCCCTGTTAAAAGGGTTTTTTAAGGAGTTTTTCCCTGTTAAAAGGGTTTTTGAGGAGTTTTCCCCTGTTAAAGGGTTTTTTGAGGAGTTTTCCCCTGTTAAAAGGGTTTTTAAGGAGTTTTCCCTGTTAAAAGGGTTTTTTGAGGAGTTTTCCCCTGTTAAAGGGTTTTTTGAGGAGTTTTCCCCTGTTAAAAGGGTTTTTAAGGAGTTTTCCCTGTTAAAGGGTTTTTTGAGGAGTTTTCCCCTGTTAAAAGGGTTTTTAAGGAGTTTTCCCTGTTAAAGGGTTTTTTGAGGAGTTTTCCCCTGTTAAAGGGTTTTTTGAGGAGTTTTCCCCTGTTAAAAGGGTTTTTAAGGAGTTTTCCCCTGTTAAAGGGTTTTTTGAGGAGTTTTCCCCTGTTAAAAGGGTTTTTAAGGAGTTTTCCCTGTTAAAGGGTTTTTTGAGGAGTTTTCCCCTGTTAAAGGGTTTTTTGAGGAGTTTTCCCCTGTTAAAGGGTTTTTTGAGGAGTTTTCCCCTGTTAAAGGGTTTTTTGAGGAGTTTTCCCCTGTTAAAAGGGTTTTTTGAGGAGTTTTCCCCTGTTAAAGGGTTTTTTGAGGAGTTTTCCCCTGTTAAAAGGGTTTTTTGAGGAGTTTTCCCCTGTTAAAGGGTTTTTTAAGGAGTTTTTCCCTGTTAAAGGGTTTTTAAGGAGTTTTTCCCTGTTAAAGGGTTTTTGAGGAGTTTTCCCCTGTTAAAGGGTTTTTAAGGAGTTTTTCCCTGTTAAAAGGGTTTTTGAGGAGTTTTCCCCTGTTAAAGGGTTTTTTGAGGAGTTTTCCCCTGTTAAAGGGTTTTTTGAGGAGTTTTCCCCTGTTAAAAGGGTTTTTTAAGGAGTTTTTCCCTGTTAAAAGGGTTTTTGAGGAGTTTTCCCCTGTTAAAGGGTTTTTTGAGGAGTTTTCCCCTGTTAAAAGGGTTTTTAAGGAGTTTTCCCTGTTAAAGGGTTTTTTGAGGAGTTTTCCCCTGTTAAAGGGTTTTTTGAGGAGTTTTCCCCTGTTAAAAGGGTTTTTAAGGAGTTTTCCCTGTTAAAGGGTTTTTTGAGGAGTTTTCCCCTGTTAAAAGGGTTTTTAAGGAGTTTTCCCTGTTAAAGGGTTTTTTGAGGAGTTTTCCCTGTTAAAGGGTTTTTTGAGGAGTTTTCCCCTGTTAAAGGGTTTTTTGAGGAGTTTTCCCCTGTTAAAAGGGTTTTTAAGGAGTTTTCCCTGTTAAAGGGTTTTTTGAGGAGTTTTCCCCTGTTAAAGGGTTTTTAAGGAGTTTTCCCTGTTAAAGGGTTTTTTGAGGAGTTTTCCCCTGTTAAAGGGTTTTTTGAGGAGTTTTCCCCTGTTAAAAGGGTTTTTAAGGAGTTTTCCCTGTTAAAGGGTTTTTTGAGGAGTTTTCCCCTGTTAAAGGGTTTTTTGAGGAGTTTTCCCCTGTTAAAGGGTTTTTTGAGGAGTTTTCCCCTGTTAAAAGGGTTTTTTGAGGAGTTTTCCCCTGTTAAAGGGTTTTTTGAGGAGTTTTCCCCTGTTAAAAGGGTTTTTTGAGGAGTTTTCCCCTGTTAAAAGGGTTTTTTGAGGAGTTTTCCCCTGTTAAAGGGTTTTTTGAGGAGTTTTCCCCTGTTAAAAGGGTTTTTAAGGAGTTTTCCCTGTTAAAGGGTTTTTTGAGGAGTTTTCCCCTGTTAAAGGGTTTTTTGAGGAGTTTTCCCCTGTTAAAGGGTTTTTTGAGGAGTTTTCCCCTGTTAAAAGGGTTTTTAAGGAGTTTTTCCCTGTTAAAAGGGTTTTTGAGGAGTTTTCCCCTGTTAAAGGGTTTTTAAGGAGTTTTTCCCTGTTAAAGGGTTTTTGAGGAGTTTTCCCCTGTTAAAGGGTTTTTAAGGAGTTTTTCCCTGTTAAAAGGGTTTTTGAGGAGTTTTCCCCTGTTAAAGGGTTTTTTGAGGAGTTTTCCCCTGTTAAAGGGTTTTTTGAGGAGTTTTCCCCTGTTAAAAGGGTTTTTTAAGGAGTTTTCCCTGTTAAAGGGTTTTTTGAGGAGTTTTCCCCTGTTAAAGGGTTTTTTGAGGAGTTTTCCCCTGTTAAAGGGTTTTTTGAGGAGTTTTCCCCTGTTAAAAGGGTTTTTAAGGAGTTTTTCCCTGTTAAAAGGGTTTTTGAGGAGTTTTCCCCTGTTAAAGGGTTTTTAAGGAGTTTTTCCCTGTTAAAGGGTTTTTGAGGAGTTTTCCCCTGTTAAAGGGTTTTTAAGGAGTTTTTCCCTGTTAAAAGGGTTTTTGAGGAGTTTTCCCCTGTTAAAGGGTTTTTTGAGGAGTTTTCCCCTGTTAAAGGGTTTTTTGAGGAGTTTTCCCCTGTTAAAAGGGTTTTTTAAGGAGTTTTTCCCTGTTAAAAGGGTTTTTAAGGAGTTTTTCCCTGTTAAAAGGGTTTTTGAGGAGTTTTCCCCTGTTAAAGGGTTTTTTGAGGAGTTTTCCCCTGTTAAAGGGTTTTTTGAGGAGTTTTCCCCTGTTAAAAGGGTTTTTTAAGGAGTTTTTCCCTGTTAAAAGGGTTTTTGAGGAGTTTTTCCCTGTTAAAAGGGTTTTTAAGGAGTTTTTCCCTGTTAAAAGGGTTTTTGAGGAGTTTTCCCCTGTTAAAAGGGTTTTTTAAGGAGTTTTTCCCTGTTAAAAGGGTTTTTGAGGAGTTTTCCCCTGTTAAAAGGGTTTTTAAGGAGTTTTCCCTGTTAAAGGGTTTTTTGAGGAGTTTTCCCCTGTTAAAGGGTTTTTTGAGGAGTTTTCCCCTGTTAAAAGGGTTTTTAAGGAGTTTTCCCTGTTAAAGGGTTTTTTGAGGAGTTTTCCCCTGTTAAAAGGGTTTTTAAGGAGTTTTCCCTGTTAAAGGGTTTTTTGAGGAGTTTTCCCTGTTAAAGGGTTTTTTGAGGAGTTTTCCCCTGTTAAAGGGTTTTTTGAGGAGTTTTCCCCTGTTAAAAGGGTTTTTAAGGAGTTTTCCCTGTTAAAGGGTTTTTTGAGGAGTTTTCCCCTGTTAAAGGGTTTTTAAGGAGTTTTCCCTGTTAAAGGGTTTTTTGAGGAGTTTTCCCCTGTTAAAGGGTTTTTTTGAGGAGTTTTCCCCTGTTAAAAGGGTTTTTAAGGAGTTTTCCCTGTTAAAGGGTTTTTTGAGGAGTTTTCCCCTGTTAAAGGGTTTTTTGAGGAGTTTTCCCCTGTTAAAGGGTTTTTTGAGGAGTTTTCCCCTGTTAAAGGGTTTTTTGAGGAGTTTTCCCCTGTTAAAGGGTTTTTTGAGGAGTTTTCCCCTGTTAAAAGGGTTTTTTGAGGAGTTTTCCCCTGTTAAAAGGGTTTTTTGAGGAGTTTTCCCCTGTTAAAAGGGTTTTTAAGGAGTTTTCCCTGTTAAAGGGTTTTTTGAGGAGTTTTCCCCTGTTAAAGGGTTTTTTGAGGAGTTTTCCCCTGTTAAAGGGTTTTTTGAGGAGTTTTCCCCTGTTAAAAGGGTTTTTAAGGAGTTTTTCCCTGTTAAAAGGGTTTTTTGAGGAGTTTTCCCCTGTTAAAAGGGTTTTTGAGGAGTTTTCCCCTGTTAAAAGGGTTTTTTAAGGAGTTTTCCCCTGTTAAAAGGGTTTTTAAGGAGTTTTCCCTGTTAAAGGGTTTTTTGAGGAGTTTTCCCCTGTTAAAGGGTTTTTTGAGGAGTTTTCCCCTGTTAAAGGGTTTTTTGAGGAGTTTTCCCCTGTTAAAAGGGTTTTTAAGGAGTTTTTCCCTGTTAAAAGGGTTTTTTGAGGAGTTTTCCCCTGTTAAAAGGGTTTTTGAGGAGTTTTCCCCTGTTAAAAGGGTTTTTTAAGGAGTTTTCCCCTGTTAAAAGGGTTTTAAGGAGTTTTTCCCTGTTAAAAGGGTTTTTAAGGAGTTTTCCCCTGTTAAAGGGTTTTTTTAAGGAGTTTTCCCCTGTTAAAGGGTTTTTTAAGGAGTTTCCCTGGCCGATGTGAGGGTCAAAGGTCAGAGGGAGTCGTACCATGTACAGTCTGTGAAGCCCTTTGAGGCAAATCTGTGATTTGTGATTTTGGGCTATATAAATAAAATTGATTTGATTTGATTTGATTTGATTTGATGACTAATAATGATAGAGCAGGATATACCAGTAATAATAATAATAATAATAATAATAGATAACAATAATAATAACAATAATAATAATAAAGTATTTTATATATTTATTTTGATGACTAATAATGATAGAGCAGGAGATACCAGTAATAATAATAATAATAATAATAGATAACAATAATCATAACAATAATAATAATAAAGTATTTTATATATTTATTTTGATGACTAATAATGATAGAGCAGGATATACCAGTAATAATAATAATAATAATAATAATAATAATAATAATAGATAATAATAATAATAATAATAATAATGATAGAGCAGGATATACCAGTAATAATAATAATAATAATAATAATAATAATAATAGATAATAACAATAATAATAATAATGATAGAGCAGGATATACCAGTAATAATAATAATAATAATAATAATAATAGATAATAACAATAATAATAATGATAGAGCAGGATATACCAGTAATAATAATAATAATAATAATAATAGATAATAACAATAATAATAATAATGATAGAGCAGGATATACCAGTAATAATAATAATAATAATAACAATAATAATAATAATAATAATAATAATAATAATAATAATAATAATAACAATAATAATAATGATAGAGCAGGAGATAAACAGAGACACTTTCTGCTTTAGATAAAAGAATTCTGACAAAAATAGAAAAAAATAAAAAAAAATGTTTTTAACTGGTTTTGTATCGAGGGTTAGTGACGTCACGGGGAGGGCGGGGCCTGGTGTCTGACGTCACTGGGAGGCGGGGCCTGCCGTCTGCTGCGGACTGTTGTTCTCCTGCTCGACCTGAAGCTAGCAGCTAACAGGCTAACAGGATTATAACCTGCTCCTGGTTCCGATATTAACCCGCCTCGGCTCTCACTAACCCGGGTCAGATTAACCCGGGTCAGCTCTCACTAACCCGGGTCAGATTAACCCGGCCCTGTGTCCTGGCTGTGGAGGAGGGCTAGCTCACCGCTAGCTCCGTTAGCATGTCCCGCTAGTCGCCCTGTTGTTAGTGTTAGCTGCTATCTGTTAGCTCGGAGCTAGCTGCTCCTGCTGCAGCTGTTGTTGTTGTTGTTGTTTTAACAACACGTCCGTCCCGGGTTCTTTACGGTATTATGTGTGTTCGTCGTGTTCAGAGGCGGACAGATGTTCCTCTGAGCTAACGGCTAGCCGGAGCTAACGCTAGCTGCTAGCCGGAGAGCTAACGGCTCTTTGTCTGGAGATGAGAGAGAGCTAGCTGTTAGCATAGCTAGTTAGCCTGTAGGACAGCTGTTAATGTGTGTTAGCTCATGCTAGGCTAACAGGAGACTGTAGAGTGATTGACATGAAGCCTCCAGCTGCTCCAGCTGTTCTCTGACTTCATCCTCCTCCTCCTCTTCATCATGGCGCTCAGACTGGCTGCCGTCCAGGTGCTGCTGCTCTCAGGTGAGTCTCTTATTATTATTTATATCTTTATTAATACTGCTCCAGGTGAGTCTCCTCCCATATTATTATTATTTATATCTTTATTAATACTGCTCCAGGTGAGTCTGGTCCCATATTATTATTATTTATATCTTTATTAATAATGCTCCAGGTGAGTCTCCTCCCATATTATTATTATTTATATCTTTATTAATACTGCTCCAGGTGAGTCCCATATTATTATTATTTATATCCTTATTAATAATGCTCTCAGGTGAGTCTCCTCCCATATTATTATTATTTATATCTTTATTAATACTGCTCCAGGTGAGTCTGGTCCCATATTATTATTATTTATATCTTTATTAATACTGCTCCAGGTGAGTCTCCTCCCATATTATTATTATTTATATCTTTATTAATAATGCTCTCAGGTGAGTCTCTTATTATTATTATTTATATCCTTATTAATAATGCTCCAGGTGAGTCCCGTCCCATATTATTATTATTTATATCCTTATTAATAATGCTCCAGGTGGAAAATATTCACACAAACTCATTCAGGGTTCAGTGCCGGGGTTCCCCAGGGTTCAGTGCCGGGGTTCCCCAGGGTTCAGTGTCGGGGTTCCCCAGGGTTCAGTGCCGGGGTTCCCCAGGGTTCAGTGCCGGGGTTCCCCAGGGTTCAGTGCCGGGGTTCCCCAGGGTTCAGTGCCGGGGTTCCCCAGGGTTCAGTGCCGGGGTTCCCCAGGGTTCAGTGCCAGGGTTCCCCAGGGTTCAGTGCCGGGGTTCCCCAGGGTTCAGTGCCGGGGTTCCCCAGGGTTCAGTGCCGGGGTTCCCCAGGGTTCAGTGCCGGGGTTCCCCAGGGTTCAGTGCCAGGGTTCCCCAGGGTTCAGTGCCAGGGTTCCCCAGGGTTCAGTGCCGGGGTTCCCCAGGGTTCAGTGCCAGGGTTCCCCAGGGTTCAGTGCCAGGGTTCCCCAGGGTTCAGTGCCGGGGTTCCCCAGGGTTCAGTGCCAGGGTTCCCCAGGGTTCAGTGCCGGGGTTCCCCAGGGTTCAGTGCCGGGGTTCCCCAGGGTTCAGTGCCAGGGTTCCCCAGGGTTCAGTGCCGGGGTTCCCCAGGGTTCAGTGCCGGGGTTCCCCAGGGTTCAGTACTGGACCTGCTATTCTCTATCTACACATCTGGCTCTGCCCCCCGTTGGTCCAAGACAATCTCTTTGTGTTTGTTGTTCCCCGTTGGTGGAACCACTACCAGTTCCTACCAGAGCCTTTAGAACCTCCTGAAGACCTTCAGAGAGGAGCTTCTCTCCTAGAACCACACCACAACTCTACTCCTTAGAGAACCTCTCTAGACCTTACTGCTGCACTAACACCTCTTATTGTTCGATAACTTGGTTGGTTCTGTTTTTCTATAAGTCTCTTAATAAAAGCGTCTGATAATTGAATAAATGACTAAATGTAAACTTCCTGCGTCCGTATTTCCCAGGGTGCATTGCTGCGTCTCAGAGGAACGACAACGTCTACGTGTCGGGGATCTCTAACGGTGAGTTTACGACCACGATGATGTCACAGCGGTGATGATGTCACAGCGAGCTAACCGTCTCTCTCCGTCCTCAGCCTGCGGCGAGGTGGCCGAGCTGCTGCGGGCGTCCAGCGGCGTCATCACGAGTCCCGGCTGGCCGTTCCAGTACCCGTCCAGACTGAACTGTAGCTGGAACATCAGAGCTCGACCCGGAGACACCATCACCATCAGGTACCAGAACCAGTCAGGACCAGTCAGGACCAGTCAGAACCAGTCACAACCAGTCAGGACCAGTCAGGACCAGTCAGAACCAGTCAGGACCAATCAGAACCAGTCAGGACCAGTCAGAACCAGTCAGGACCAGTCAGGACCAATCAGAACCAGTCAGGACCAGTCAGAACCAGTCAGGACCAGTCAGGACCAATCAGGACCAGTCAGAACCAGTCAGGACCAATCAGAACCAGTCAGGACCAGTCAGGACCAATCAGGACCAGTCAGGACCAGTCAGAACCAGTCAGGACCAGTCAGGACCAATCAGAACCAGTCAGGACCAGTCAGGACCAGTCAGGACCAGTCAGGACCAATCAGGACCAGTCAGGACCAGTCAGGACCAATCAGGACCAATCAGTACCAGTCAGGACCAGTCAGGACCAATCAGAACCAGTCAGGACCAGTCAGGACCAGTCAGGACCAATCAGAACCAGTCAGGACCAGTCAGGACCAGTCAGGACCAATCAGGACCAGTCAGGACCAGTCAGGACCAATCAGGACCAATCAGTACCAGTCAGGACCAGTCAGGACCAATCAGAACCAGTCAGGACCAGTCAGGACCAATCAGAACCAGTCAGGACCAGTCAGGACCAGTCAGGACCAGTCAGGACCAATCAGAACCAGTCAGGACCAGTCAGGACCAATCAGGACCAATCAGGACCAGTCAGTACCAGTCAGTACCAGTCAGGACCAGTCAGGACCAGTCAGGACCAATCAGGACCAGTCAGGACCAGTCAGGACCAGTCAGAACCAGTCAGGACCAGTCAGGACCAGTCTGCAGAGAGGTCACACTGAATGACTAAAAAGACAAAAAAAAAAGCTTTAAAAAAGACCAAAAATGACTGAGAATTTCTGAAATTCTGGGGATAAATTTGTCTTTATAAAAGTGACTTTAAAGTTACTTTTTTTTGGTAAAATTTTTTAGTCAATTTCTGTCTTTTTTTGTAATTTGCAATTTTTGGTCATTTAATGTTTTATTTGTCATTTTGTATCTTTTTCTTGTAATTTAGTGCATTTTTTGGGGTCAATTTCTGTATTTTTTGGTCATTTTAAAGCTTTTTTTGGTCATTTAGCATATTTTACTGTTCATTTTTGTATCTTTTTTTGGTAATTTAGTGACTTTTTTTTTTGGTCAATTTCTGTATATTTTTTAGTAATTTTGTGTAATGTTTGGTCATTTTAAATTTTTTTTTTTTTTGTCTTTTTGGTCATTTAGTGTCTAATTTTGTAAGAAAATTGTGAGAATAAAGTAGTGAGAGGTCCAGGGTTCAGAACCCGTCTGCAGATGGTCCAGTCAGTGTAACCAGTGGGTTCTTGTTCTAGTTTCCAGGACTTCGACCTGCAGGGTTCCCATCGTTGCTCCTCAGACTGGATGTCCATCAGCAGCTACAGGAGTCTGGACGGGTTGAGGGTTTGTGGCTCGTCGCTGCCGCCGCCGTACATCTCCTCCCAGGACCACGTGTGGATCCACTTCCACTCTGACGACAGTCTGACGGGGAAAGGCTTCAGACTGTCCTACATCAGCGGTGAGGAGGCTGCACCACGACGCCACAATGATACTCTCTGTTTTACTGCTACAGAGCTAACTGTTAGCCTGTTAGCACGCACACACTGTACTGCTACAGAGCTAACTGTTAGCCTGTTAGCACATACACACTGTACTGCTACAGAGCTAACTGTTAGCCTGTTAGCACGTACACACCGTACTGCTACAGAGCTAACTGTTAGCCTGTTAGCACATACACACTGTACTGCTACAGAGCTAACTGTTAGCCTGTTAGCACATACACACTGTACTGCTACAGAGCTAACTGTTAGCCTGTTAGCACGTACACACCGTACTGCTACAGAGCTAACTGTTAGCCTGTTAGCACATACACACTGTACTGCTACAGAGCTAACTGTTAGCACATACACACTGTACTGCTACAGAGCTAACTGTTAGCCTGTTAGCACATACACACTGTACTGCTACAGAGCTAACTGTTAGCCTGTTAGCACATACACACTGTACTGCTACAGAGCTAACTGTTAGCCTGTTAGCACATACACACTGTACTGCTACAGAGCTAACTGTTAGCCTGTTAGCACATACACACTGTACTGCTACAGAGCTAACTGTTAGCCTGTTAGCACATACACACTGTACTGCTACAGAGCTAACTGTTAGCCTGTTAGCACATACACACTGTACTGCTACAGAGCTAACTGTTAGCCTGTTAGCACATACACACTGTACTGCTACAGAGCTAACTGTTAGCCTGTTAGCACATACACACTGTACTGCTACAGAGCTAACTGTTAGCCTGTTAGCACATACACACTGTACTGCTACAGAGCTAACTGTTAGCCTGTTAGCACATACACACTGTACTGCTACAGAGCTAACTGTTAGCCTGTTAGCACATACACACTGTACTGCTACAGAGCTAACTGTTAGCCTGTTAGCACATACACACTGTACTGCTACAGAGCTAACTGTTAGCCTGTTAGCACATACACACTGTACTGTGCCGCTTCGACTTGTTCTTACTCTTTTTAACGAGTCGGAGGCGAAAAAGTTGTTGGATTTGTCTCCAGTCGCTTTTTTTTTTTTAAAGTTTCTAATGAACAATCATTCCCGTCCTGTTGCTGTAGGGAAACCTGAGGCGTCCAGCTGCGACGTGGACCAGTTCCACTGCTCCAATGGGAAGTGCGTCCCGGACTGGTGGCGCTGTAACTCGATGGACGAGTGCGGCGACAACTCGGACGAGGAGCTGTGCGTCGAGTCGCCGTTCTCCTTCCAGCCCTGCAGCCTGAACCAGTTCCCCTGCCTGTCCCGCTACACCCGCATCTACACCTGCCTGCCCCACAGCCTGCGCTGCGACGGCAGCATCGACTGCCAGGTAACCAGTCTGAACCAGTAACCAGTCTGAACCAGTAACCAGTCTGAACCAGTAACCAGGCTGAACCAGTAACCGGGCTGAACCAATAACCAGTCTGAACCAGTAACCGGGCTGAACCAATAACCAGTCTGAACCAGTAACCAGTCTGAACCAGTAACCAGTCTGAACCAGTAACCAGGCTGAACCAGTAACCAGTCTGAACCAGTAACCAGGCTGAACCAGTAACCGGGCTGAACCAATAACCAGTCTGAACCAGTAACCAGTCTGAACCAGTAACCAGTCTGAACCAGTAACCGGGCTGAACCAATAACCAGTCCATCCAGTCCTCCCAGTAACCAGTCCGCCCAGTAACCAGTCCACCCAGTCCTCCCAGTAAACTGTCCTCCCAGTAACCAGTCCACCCAGTAACCAGTCCACCCAGCAACCAGTCTGAACCAGTAACCAGTCCTCCCAGTACCAGTCTGAACCAGTTCCCAGTCCACCCACTAACCAGGCTGAACCAGTAACCAGGCTGAACCAGTAACCAGTCTGAACCAGTAACCGGGCTGAACCAATAACCAGTCCACCCAGTCCTCCCAGTAACCAGTCCGCCCAGTAACCAGTCCACCCAGTCCTCCCAGTAAACAGTCCTCCCAGTAACCAGTCCACCCAGTCCTCCCAGTAACCAGTCCACCCAGCAACCAGTCTGAACCAGTAACCAGTCCTCCCAGTACCAGTCTGAACCAGTTCCCAGTCCACCCAGTAACCAGTCTGAACCAGTAACCAGTCTACCCAGTAACCAGTCTGAACCAGTAACCAGGCTGAACCAGTAACCAGGCTGAACCAGTAATCAGGCTGAACCAGTAACCAGTCTGAACCAATAACCAGTCTACTCAGTAACCAGTCTGAACCAGTAACCAGTCTACCAAGTAACCAGTCTGAACCAGTAACCAGTCTGAACCAGTAACCAGGCTGAACCAGTAATCAGGCTGAACCAGTAACCAGGCTGAACCAGTAACCAGTCTGAACCAGTAACCAGGCTGAACCAGTAATCAGGCTGAACCAGTAACCAGGCTGAACCAGTAACCAGTCTGAACCAGTAACCAGTCTACCCAGTAACCAGTCTGAACCAGTAACCAGGCTGAACCAGTAACCAGGCTGAACCAGTAATCAGGCTGAACCAGTAACCAGTCTGAACCAATAACCAGTCTACCCAGTAACCAGTCTGAACCAGTAACCAGTCTACCAAGTAACCAGTCTGAACCAGTAACCAGTCTGAACCAGTAACCAGGCTGAACCAGTAATCAGGCTGAACCAGTAACCAGGCTGAACCAGTAATCAGGCTGAACCAGTAACCAGGCTGAACCAGTAACCAGTCTGAACCAATAACCAGTCTACCCAGTAACCAGTCTACCCAGTAACCAGTCTACCCAGTCCTCCCAGTTTATCCTGTGTGTGTTTTTCTCAGGATCTCGGGGATGAGATCGACTGTGATGTTCCCACTTGTGGAGAGTGGTTGAGGAACTTCTACGGTTCTTTTAGTTCTCCGAACTACCCCGACTTCTACCCGCCGGGGAGCAACTGCACCTGGCTGATCGACACGGGCGACCACCGGAAGGTAACCTCTGACCTCTGACCCCGACCTCTGACCCCGACCTCTGACCCCGACCTCTGACCCCGACCTCTGACCCCGACCTCTGACCCCGACCTCCTCCAGCTCCTCCTAACGTTCTCCTCCTCCCCCGCAGGTCATCCTGAGGTTCACCGACTTTAAACTCGACGGAACCGGTTACGGCGACTATGTGAAGGTGTACGACGGTCTGGAGGAGAACCCTCGCCGTCTCCTCAGGGTTCTGACCGCCTTCGACTCCAGAGCGCCGGTCGCCGTGGTTTCATCCTCCGGTCAGCTCCGAGTTCACTTCTACGCCGACAAGATCAACGCCGCCAGAGGCTTCAACGTCACCTACCAGGTGAGTTACCTGAGGACGGTTCTGTGTTCAACAGGTGGACGGTTCTGTCTCTGTGTTCAACAGGTGGACGGTTCTGTCTCTGTGTTCAACAGGTGGACGGTTCTGTCTCTGTGTTCAACAGGTGGACGGTTCTGTCTCTGTGTTCAACAGGTGGACGGTTCTGTCTCTGTGTTCAACAGGTGGACGGTTCTGTCTCTGTGTTCAACAGGTGGATGTTTTTTTACTTCTTTTTTTGGTAATTTTGCAACTTTTTTGGTCAATTTGTGCCTTTTTTTTTGTCAATTTACTTCATTTTTTGGTCATTTTGTTCAACAGGTGGACGGTTCTGTCTCTGTGTTCTGCAGGTGGACGGTTCTGTCTAACGTGTCTCTGTTCTACAGGTGGACGGTTCTGTCTTTGTGTTTTACAGGTCGACGGTTCTGTCTTTGTGTTCAACAGGTGGACGGTTCTAACGTGTCTCTGTTCTGCAGGTGGACGGGTTCTGTCTCTGTGTTCTGCAGGTGGACAGTTCTGTCTAACGTGTCTCTGTTCTGCAGGTGGACGGTTCTAACGTGTCTCTGTTCTGCAGGTGGACGGGTTCTGTCTCTGTGTTCTGCAGGTGGACAGTTCTGTCTAACGTGTCTCTGTTCTGCAGGTGGACGGGTTCTGTCTCTGTGTTCTGCAGGTGGACAGTTCTGTCTAACGTGTCTCTGTTCTGCAGGTGGACGGTTCTAACGTGTCTCTGTTCTGCAGGTGGACGGGTTCTGTCTGTGTTCTGCAGGTGGACAGTTCTGTCTAACGTGTCTCTGTTCTGCAGGTGGACGGTTCTAACGTGTCTCTGTTCTGCAGGTGGACGGGTTCTGCCTGCCGTGGGAGGTTCCGTGTGGGGGGAACTGGGGCTGCTACACGGAGCAGCAGCGCTGTGACGGGTTCTGGCATTGTCCCAACGGTCGAGATGAGTTGAACTGTTCTTCGTGTCAGGAGGACGAGTTCCCCTGTTCTAGAAACGGAGCATGTTATCCTCGATCGGACCGCTGTAACTACCAGAACCGCTGCCCCAACGGTTCTGACGAGAAGAACTGCTTCTTCTGCCAGCCCGGGAACTTCCACTGCAAGGTACCAGAACCCTGAAAGAAAATAAACTTCTGGTTCTCCTTCCTTCTGGAACTTTATTTACCACAAATAACCACAATCAGCATTAGAACCCCGTTCAGCATTTTTCATTAGTTTTATTTCAGTTTTTATTAGTTTTAGTTCAGTTTTTATTAGTTGTAGTTTAGTTTTTATTAGTTGTAGTTTAGTTTTTATTAGTTGTAGTTTAGTTTTTATTAGTTTTAGTTTAGTTTTTATTAGTTTTAGTTTAGTTTTTATTAGTTGTAGTTTAGTTTTTATTAGTTGTAGTTTAGTGTTTATTAGTTGTAGTTTAGTTTTTATTAGTTGTAGTTTAGTTTTTATTAGTTGTAGTTTAGTTTTTATTAGTTTTAGTTTAGTTTTTATTAGTTGTAGTTTAGTTTTTATTAGTTTTAGTTTAGTTTTTATTAGTTTTAGTTTAGTTTTTATTAGTTGTAGTTTAGTGTTTATTAGTTGTAGTTTAGTTTTTATTAGTTTTAGTTTAGTTTTTATTAGTTTTAGTTTAGTTTTTATTGGTTGTAGTTTAGTTTTTATTAGTTTTAGTTTAGTTTTTATTAGTTGTAGTTTAGTTTTTATTAGTTTTAGTTTAGTTTTTATTAGTTTAGTTTAGTTTTTATTAGTTTTAGTTTAGTTTTTATTAGTTGTAGTTTAGTTTTTATTAGTTGTAGTTTAGTTTTTATTAGTTGTTTAGTTTTTATTAGTTGTAGTTTAGATTTTTATTAGTTGTAGTTTAGTTTTTATTAGTTTTAGTTTAGTTTTTATTAGTTGTAGTTTAGTTTTTATTAGTTGTTGTTTAGTTTTTATTAGTTTTAGTTTAGTTTTTATTAGTTGTAGTTTAGTTTTTATTAGTTGTAGTTTAGTTTTTATTAGTTGTAGTTTAGTTTTTATTAGTTTTAGTTTAGTTTTTATTAGTTGTAGTTTAGTTTTTATTAGTTGTTGTTTAGTTTTTATTAGTTGTAGTTTAGTTTTTATTAGTTGTAGTTTAGTTTTTATTAGTTTTAGTTTAGTTTTTATTAGTTGTAGTTGTTGTGTAATGGGGTATTTGTTGGGTCCAGATTCAATAAGGTCACAATAAATGTTTCCTTTATTTCCTTTGTCTGATCCATCTCAGCCCCAATAAGTTTATTAAGTCATAAAACCAGATAGATGAAATAGATTTCATATCAACCAAAAAGGTTTACGGATGAAAAAAGTTGACAAAGACCAAAACTAAGGACATTTTCACTATAATTTTAGTTAGTTTTAGTTCGTTTTGGAACCACAAAATACAGTTTCAGTTACTTATCGTTTTTTAAAAACTCTCGTTTTTATTTTTATTTCAGTTAACGAAAATGTTTTCTTCAGTTCTAGTTTTTGTTATTTTGATAGTTTTCGTTAACTATAATAACCTTGATTCCTTCATGTTTTAGAACCGGCACACAACTTTGATCAGATACACGGATCTCCGTCAGGCCCTGCCCTCCTGATGTTTTTATGTAGAATCGTCAATAATAATAACATGTGACCTTTGACCTCCTGCAGAATAACCGCTGCGTGTTTGAGTCGTGGGTTTGCGACGCGCAGGATGACTGCGGCGACGGCAGCGACGAGGAGAGCTGCCCGGTCATCGTCCCCACCAGAGTCATCACCGCCGCCGTCATCGGCTCCCTGATCTGTGGCCTCCTGCTGGTCATCGCCCTCGGCTGCACCTGCAAACTCTACTCGCTGCGCATGTTCGAACGCAGGTAACGGCTAACGGCTAACAGGTAGCAGCTAACAGGTAGCAGCTCGCAGCTCTACTCTCTACGCATGTTCGAACGCAGGTAACGGCTAACAGGTAGCAGCTAACAGGTAGCAGCTAACAGGTAGCAGCTCGCAGCTCTACTCTCTGCGCATGTTCGAACGCAGGTAACGGCTAACAGCTAACAGGTAGCAGCTAACAGGTAGCAGCTCGCAGCTCTACTCTCTACGCATGTTCGAACGCAGGTAACGGCTAACAGGTAGCAGCTAACAGGTAGCAGCTAACAGGTAGCAGCTCGCAGCTCTACTCTCTGCGCATGTTCGAACGCAGGTAACGGCTAATGGCTAACAGGTAGCAGCTAACAGGTAGCAGCTAGCAGCTCTACTCTCTACGCATGTTCGAACGCAGGCAGCTGGCAGGGAGCAGCTAACAGGCTAATGTCCTAACTGAGGGTCATACTTAAGTGCTACAGGCTAACCTGTTGGGCTAACAGCTGGACTACAGCTAGCAGAATGCTTACTCTTTGACTAGACTACAGCTAGCAGAATGCTAACTCTTTGACTGGACTACAGCTAGCAGAATGCTTACTCTTTGACTAGACTACAGCTAGCAGAATGCTAACTCTTTGACTGGACTACAGCTAGCAGAATGCTAACTCTTTGACTGGACTACAGCTAGCAGAATGCTAACTCTTTGACTGGACTACAGCTAGCAGAATGCTAGCTCTTTGACTGGACTACAGCTAGCAGAATGCTAACTCTTTGACTGGACTACAGCTAGCAGAATGTTTGGTTGTTGTGAGATGTGATTTGAGCCGTTTGATTGGTCGTTGCAGGTCGTTTGAGACCCAGCTGTCCAGAGTGGAGGCGGAGCTACTGCGGAGGGAAGCCCCGCCCTCCTACGGTCAGCTGATTGCGCAGGGTCTGATTCCGCCGGTGGAGGACTTCCCTGTGTGCTCCGGGAGTCAGGTGGGTTCCAGCTCGGGGGGAAGTGGGCGTGGCCACTGTGGCGTAGTGGGCGTGGCCACTGTGGCGTAGTGGGCGTGATTAATAAAACGTGTTTCCTGTCCTCAGGCGTCCGTCCTGGAGAACCTGCGCCTGGCGGTGCGCTCCCAGCTTGGCTTCACCTCACTGAGACTGCCCTCCTCCGGTCGCCATGGCAACCTGTGGCGCCGTCTCTTCACCTTTTCGCGGTCGCGGCGGTCGGGTTCTTTGGCGCTGGTCTCCGCCGACCTGGAGGACAGCGCCGGCACCGCGAGCACCGGGAGCTCCGGTTCAGACCTGCTGTCTCCGGACTCGGACGACACGGACACGGAGGTGGAGCGCGGCCGTGAGCGCGGTGGCGTGGGCGCCGTGGGCGGACCCGTCGCCCCTCTCCCCCAGAAAACCCCGCCCTCTGCTGCCGTGGAGGCCGTGGTATCCATGACGACGTCCTCCACATCCGTGACCCCCCCGCCCCCGGGTCGGGCCCGGCCCAGAGAAGCCCCTCCCCCTTCTAGCCCCGTTGCCGTGGTAACCTCCAGTCCAGATCCAGAGCGCCACGGCGAGCCCCAAGCTCCGCCCCCCTCCGCCCTGCAGCGACTGGCCCAGAACCTTACCCGGCTCACCAGGAACCTGACCAGGACCAGCCAGAACCAGCAGGACCCGGCCTGGACCAATCACAGCCCGCTGCGGCAGCTGGAGACGGGAAGGGGCGGGGCCAACGCCGCCACTGCCGAGCAGCGAGGAGGAAACAGAGAAGAAGAAGAAGACGTGGAGCTCCTGATCCCGGTCTCCGACTCAGACTCCTCCTCCTCGTCCAGCGCTGACTACCGGCAGCCGCTGCTGGAGCCCCGCCCCCCCGCCACCACAGGCCACGCCCCCCGCCATCACCGTGGGAACGGGTGTGGAGGAGGGCGGGACGGCCCCTGTGAACACTGCGGCATCGTCCACACGGCGGCGATCCCCGACGTCTGTCTGGACGCCACGGGCAAGACGGAGAGCAGCGACGACGAGCTGCTGCTGCTCTGCTAACAGGCTAACGGATAGCAGGTAACAGCTAACGGCTAGCAGGCTAATGTCCTAACTAAGGCTCATACTACAGGGCTACAGGCTAACCTGTTGGGCTAACAGCTGGACTACAGCTAGCAGAATGCTAACTCTTTGACTGGACAACAGCTAGCAGAATGCTAACTCTTTGACTTGACCACAGCTAGCAGAATGCTAACTCTTTGATTGGACTACTGCTAGCAGAATGCTAACACTTTGATTGGACTACAGCTAGCAGAATGCTAACTCTTTGACTGGACTACAGCTAGCAGAATGCTAACTCTTTGACTTGACTACAGCTAGCAGAATGCTAACTCTTTGACTGGACTACAGCTAGCAGAATGCTAACTCGTTGACTCGACTACAGCTAGCAGAATGCTAACTCTTTGACTGGACCATAGCTAGCAGAATGCTAATGTTTTGACTTGACTACAGCAAGCAGAATGCTAACTCTTTGACTTGACTACAGCTAGCACAATGCTAACTCTTTGACTTGACTACAGCTAGCAAATTGCTAACTCTTTAAACTCTATAAACGTGTAAAGATATATTATTGATATAAAACTGATTATAGGATTGATCGATTGATCGTTCAGCCCTTCCTGTTAGCATTTTAGCCTGTTAGCATGTTAGCTGAGTAAAAAGGTAGCTCCCAGTGATGTCAGAGATGAACGGACCAATCGGAGCTCGAGGGGAGTGATGTCACTGATGTTGGTACGATTATAAAAACTTCCCCGGTCCGTCCATTAAAACGCTCCCCTCCTCCCCGCAGGAGGATTTCCTGCTCCTTGGTACGACTAATATATGTGTCCTGACAGAACAAACCGAAGGTTCCCCCCCGTGTCCTGGTCAGGTGCAACACTTTAAATGTTCCCCCCCACCTCCAGGGCAGGTGCAACACTTTAAAGGTCCCAAGAACCATCAGAACCAGGAGGTTCCACCTCTCTAGACTTATTAAACCTTCTGATTATTAAGTATTTAGGTTTTGATCCTCCTGACTGTATTTATGATCTTTGTTTCAGTTTTTATGGTTCTCAGATCTCAGAGTGACTGTGTATATTTATTATTATTGTTGTTATTATTAATATGACGATGGTTGTTATTGTTATTATGATTATTGTGTTTATTTGTTGTGTAACTGTTGTTTTTCTGCATGATTCCAGTTGTTTGCTGTTAGTTTTCCTTTGAGTCTGTAAAGTTAAAAACTGTTAAACTGTTAAACTGCACTAAAGATTAAAGGTTCACATTTCATCTGTTTCTCTTTCTTTATTTTAATGACAATAAAAACAATAGTAAATATGGTTGAATATTTATATTACTGATACTTTATCTGACAGCTTCAGTTACTTTACACGTTCAGATTGTATATAATCATTGATGTGTTATTATAGATTTAGATTTCTCTAAATTTTTTAATATTGAAAACAAATGCAGTTTTTGCAATATGGAACCAGAAACCGTAACTCATTTATTCGACCACAGAACTCAATCTATCAACTTCTGGACTCAACTTGAACAATATATAGTGTGTAAAACCAAGATAAACATTTTAATTGACTGTAGAAGTTTGATTATGTATTTTGTCCATCAGCTTTATTACAAACTTCATGTTGTATAGAAAAGTTCAGAAATATTTCAAAACTCCAGCCAACTGTAGAAGTTTCTTGCATATATATATATAACTAGTAATAATCATTCTAATAATAACTTTAATTAAAAAAATATAAATATAAATAATGTCTTTAAAAACTTCATTAAAGATATGATCTGTTGTCAATAAAGTTTATACAAAGAAGAGAATCCTGTTGCTAGGATACGGGCGACTCCGAAACTGGTTGCTAGGATACAGCAAACTCAGAAAGTTTACCACCCGTTAATTTTATCTGTTAATCAGCCGGATTTTACCCGTTAATCAGCCGGTGTTTGACCCGTTTATCTGCCGGTGTTAGATCCGTTAATCAGCCGGGTTTTACCCTTTAGTCTGCCGGTGTTTGACCCATTAATCTGCCGGTGTTTGACCCGTTATTCCGCCGGTTTGTCCCCGTTATTCCGCCGGTGTGTCCCGGTGTTTGAGCCTGATGGAGATCGTCCATGTCTACACGAAGCTCCGCGGTGAGTTCGGCCGCCAGTGTCACTTCTCTGACCGGCCCGCCGAGCTGCTGCTGGACGTTCCTCCGGAGCCGAGCCTGGCCCCGCACTTCATCCACAAGACACCCCGAGATCAGAGCGTGCAGGCCGGCCAGGACATGTCGGAGCACCAGGTGAGCTCCGGTCCCCAGGACTACTACTACTGCTATTACTACTACATGTACTAATACATGTACTACTACTACTACTGCTATTACTACTACATGTACTAATACATGTACTACTACTACTACTACTGCTATTACTACATGTACTAATACATGTACTACTACTACTGCTATTACTACATGTACTAATACATGTACTACTACTACTACTGCTATTACTACATGTACTAATACATGTACTACTACTACTGCTATTACTACTACATGTACTAATACATGTACTACTACTACTACTGCTATTACTACATGTACTAATACATGTACTACTACTACTGCTATTACTACATGTACTAATACATGGACTACTACTACTGCTATTACTACATGTACTAATACATGGACTACTACTACTGCTATTACTACATGTACTAATACATGTACTACTACTACTGCTATTACTACATGTACTAATACATGGACTACTACTACTGCTATTACTACATGTACTAATACATGGACTACTACTACTGCTATTACTACATGTACTAATACATGTACTACTACTACTGCTATTACTACATGTACTAATACATGTACTACTACTACTACTACTATTACTACATGTACTAATACATGTACTACTACTACTACTACTACTATTACTACATGTACTAATACATGTACTACTACTACTGCTATTACTACATGTACTAATACATGTACTACTACTACTGCTATTACTACATGTACTAATACATGTACTACTACTACTGCTATTACTACATGTACTAATACATGGACTACTACTACTGCTATTACTACATGTACTAATACATGTACTACTACTACTGCTATTACTACATGTACTAATACATGTACTACTACTACTACTACTATTACTACATGTACTAATACATGTACTACTACTACTACTACTACTATTACTACATGTACTAATACATGTACTACTACTACTGCTATTACTACATGTACTAATACATGTACTACTACTACTGCTATTACTACATGTACTAATACATGTACTACTACTACTGCTATTACTACATGTACTAATACATGTACTACTACTACTGCTATTACTACATGTACTAATACATGTACTACTACTACTGCTATTACTACATGTACTAATACATGTACTACTACTACTGCTATTACTACATGTACTAATACATGTACTACTACTACTGCTATTACTACATGTACTAATACATGTACTACTACTACTGCTACTATTACTACATGTACTAATACATGTACTACTACTACTACTACTATTACTACATTTACTAATACATGTACTACTACTACTACTACTACTACTACTACTGTTACTACATGTACTAATACATGTACTACTACTACTGCTATTACTACATGTACCAATACTGATACTACATGTACTAATACATGTACTACTACTACTACTACTACTACATGTACTAATACATGTACTACTACTACTACTGCTATTACTACTACTACATGTATTAATACATGTACTACTACTACTACTGCTATTACTACATGTACTAATACATGTACTACTACTACTACTATTATTACATGTACTAATACATGTACTACTACTACTACTATTACTACTACATGTACTACTACTACTACTACTACTACTGCTATTACTACATGTACTAATACATGTACTACTACTACTACTATTACTACATGTACTAATACATGTACTACTACTACTACTATTACTACTACATGTACTAATACATGTACTACTACTACTGCTATTACTACATGTACTAATACATGTACTACTACTACTACTGTTACTACATGTACTAATACATGTACTACTACTACTACTACTACTACTGCTATTACTACATGTACTAATACATGTACTACTACTACTGCTATTACTACATGTACTAATACATGTACTACTACTACTACTACTACTACATGTACTAATACATGTACTACTACTACTACTACTACTACATGTACTAATACATGTACTACTACTACTACTACTACATGTACTAATACATGTACTACTACTACTACTACTACTACATGTACTAATACATGTACTACTACTACTACTACTACATGTACTAATACTGATACTACATGTACTAATACATGTACTACTACTACTACTATTACTACTACTATTACTACATGTACTAATACTGGTACTACTACTACTACTACTATTACTACATGTACTAATACTGGTACTACTACTACTACTACTATTACTACTACTATTACTACATGTACTAATACTGGTAGTACTACTACTACTACTATTACTACATGTACTAATACATGTACTACTACTACTACTATTACTACATGTACTAATACACGTACTACTACTACTATTACTACATGTACTACTAATACTACTAGATGTACTAATACTGATACTACATGTACTACTAATACTACTAGATGTACTAATACTGATACTACATGTACTAATACTTATACTACATGTACTACTGATACTACTAGATGTACTAATACTGATACTACATGTACTAATACTGATACTACATGTACCAATACTGATACTACATGTACTACTAATACTACTAGATGTACTAATACTGATACTACATGTACTAATACTACTACTACATGTACTAATACTACTTCTACATGTACTACTACTACTATTACTACATGTACCAATACTGATACTACATGTACTACTAATACTACTAGATGTACTAATACTGATACTACATGTACTAATACTGATACTACATGTACTACTGATACTACTAGATGTACTAATACTGATACTACATGTACTAATACTGATACTACATGTACCAATACTGATACTACATGTACTACTAATACTACTAGATGTACTAATACTGATACTACATGTACTAATACTACTACTACATGTACAAATACTATTACTACATGTACTAATACTGATACTACATGTACTACTAATACTACTACATGTACTAATACTATTACTAATACATGTACTACTACTACATATACTACTACTACATGTACTAATACTGATACTACATGTACTAATACTACTACTACATGTACTAGTACTGATACTACATTTACTAATACTACTATGACTATATGTACTAATACTAACACTACATGTACTGATACTACTATTACATGTACTAATACAGATACTCCATGTACTACTACTACTACATTTACTAATACTATTACTAAATGTACTAATACCACTACTAAATGTACTAATACCACTACTACATGTACTAATACTACTACTATATATACTAATACTACTACTACATGTATTAATACGGCACTGTACTACATGTACTAATACTACTACTACCTGGTACTACTGATATTACTGGTACTACTGGTACTACTGGTACTACTGTTACTACCTGGTACTACCTGGTACTACTGGTACTACCTGGTACTACCTAGTACTAATGGTACTACAGGTACTACCTAGTACTACTGGTACTACTGATAGTACTGGTACTACCTGGTACTACTGGTACAACTGGTACTACTGGTACTACTGATACTACTGGTACTACTGGTACTACCTAGTACTATTGGTACTACTGATACTGCTGGTACTACCTGGTACTACCTGGTACTACTGGTACTACTGGCACTACCTAGTACTACTTGTACTACTGGCACTACTGGTACTACTGATACTACTGGTACTACCTAGTACTACTTGTACTACTGGCACTACTGGTACTACTGATACTACTGGTACTACCTGGGACTACTGGTACTACTGGCACTACCTAGTACTACTTGTACTACTGGCACTACTGGTACTACTGATACTACTGGTACTACCTGGGACTACTGGTACTACTGATATTACTGGTACTACTGATACTACTGGTACTACCTAGTACTACTTGTACCACTGGCACTACTGGTACTACTGATACTACTGGTACTACTGGTACTACTGATATTACTGGTACTACTGATACTACTGGTACTACCTAGTACTACTTGTACTACTGGCACTACTGGTACTACTGATACTACTGGTACTACCTGGGACTACTGGTACTACTGATATTACTGGTACTACTGATACTACTGGTACTACTGATACTACTTGTACTACTGGCACTACTGGTACTACTGATACTACTGGTACTACCTGGGACTACTGGTACTACTGATACTACTGGTACTACCTGGGACTACTGGTACTACTGATACTACTGGTACTACCTGGGACTACTGGTACTACTGGCACTACCTAGTACTGCTTTTACTACTGGCACTACTGGTACTACTGATACTACTGGTACTACCTGGGACTACTGGTACTACTGATACTACTGGTACTACTGATAGTACTGGTACTACCTGGGACTACTGGTACTACTGATACTACTGGTACTACCTGGGACTACTGGTACTACTGGCACTACCTAGTACTACTTGTACTACTGGCACTACTGGTACTACTGATACTACTGGTACTACCTGGGACTACTGGTACTACTGATATTACTGGTACTACTGATACTACTGGTACTACCTAGTACTACTTGTACCACTGGCACTACTGGTACTACTGATACTACTGGTACTACTGGTACTACTGATATTACTGGTACTACTGATACTACTGGTACTACCTAGTACTACTTGTACTACTGGCACTACTGGTACTACTGATACTACTGGTACTACCTGGGACTACTGGTACTACTGATATTACTGGTACTACTGATACTACTGGTACTACTGATACTACTTGTACTACTGGCACTACTGGTACTACTGATACTACTGGTACTACCTGGGACTACTGGTACTACTGATACTACTGGTACTACCTGGGACTACTGGTACTACTGATACTACTGGTACTACCTGGGACTACTGGTACTACTGGCACTACCTAGTACTGCTTTTACTACTGGCACTACTGGTACTACTGATACTACTGGTACTACCTGGGACTACTGGTACTACTGATACTACTGGTACTACTGATAGTACTGGTACTACCTGGGACTACTGGTACTACTGATACTACTGGTACTACCTGGGACTACTGGTACTTGTGTGCAGGTGAACACGGAGCGCTTTGAGACGGACAGCTGTGGGATCAACCATGTGGAGGGGGGGTGGCCCAAAGACGTGAACCCTCAGGAGATGGAACAGACCATCAGGTTCAGGAAGAAGGTGGAGAAGGACGAGAGCTACATCAACAGCATCCTGCAGCTGGGCAGTGTAAGTCCCCCTTTACCTCAGTCCTCATGGTCCCCCTTTACCTCAGTCCTCATGGTCCCCCTGCGCAGTCCTCATGGTCCCCCTTTACCTCAGTCCTCATGGTCCCCCTTTACCTCAGTCCTCATGGTCCCCCTTTGCCTCGGTCCTCATGGTCCCCCTGCGCAGTCCTCATGGTCCCCCTTTACCTCAGTCCTCGTGGTCCCTCTTTACCTCAGCCCTCATGGTCCCCCTTTACCTCAGTCCTCATGGTCCCTCTTTACCTCAGCCCTCATGGTCCCCCATACCTCAGTCCTCATGGTCCCTCTTTACCTCAGCCCTCATGGTCCCCCATACCTCAGTCCTCATGGTCCCCCTTTACCTCAGTCCTCATGGTCCCCCTTTACCTCAGTCCTCATGGTCCCCCTTTACCTCAGTCCACATGGTCCCCCTTTACCTCAGTCCACATGGTCCCCCTTTACCTCAGGTAGGCTGGTTGTGATGTCATCTTGTGCTGTGTGATGTCATCAAGTGCTGTGTGATGTCATCGTGTGGTTGTCTAGGTGATGGAGCACTGCATCAGGCAGAACAACGCTGTGGACATCTACCAGGAGTACTTTGAGGACGAGGAGGAGGTGGAGGAGAACCAGGAGCCGCCGTCCGCCAAAACCATCAACGTGTACAGGTGCAGCTGTGTGTGTGTGTGTGTGTGTGTGTGTGTGTGTGTGTGTGTGTACTAAGTCCTGACTGTGGACCCGTCCCTCCTCAGAGACCCCAACGGCGTGAAGCGGACCGTCTCCGGTCTGTCCTGGCATCCTGACGGCGGCAGGAAGCTAGCTGCTGCCTACTGCTGCCTCCAGTTCCAGAGGACGCCAAGAGACACCAGCCTGGACTCCTACATCTGGGACATCGGTGGGTGAGACAGGAGGACAGACAGACAGACAGACAGACAGGAGGACAGACAGGAGGACAGACAGACAGACAGGAGGACAGACAGGAGGACAGACAGACAGACAGACAGACAGGAGGACAGACAGACAGACAGAGTCCGTCTCACCAGCTGTTCCGTGTTTGTTTCAGAGAACCCGAACCGACCAGAGATGTCCCTGAAGCCGGCGTCCCCCCTGGTCTGTCTGGACTACAACCCCAAAGACCCCCACACCCTGGTGGGGGGCAGCTACAACGGACAGATCGGTGGGTCCAGCTGCAGACGGACGGGGACAGATTGTCTCTCAGTGGGGACGCTTGTCTTACAGTGTGTGTTTGTTTTAGCGTACTGGGACACCCGAAGAGGCAGCCAGCCGGTGGAGACGTCCTCCGTGGAGCAAAGTCACAGAGACCCCGTCTACAAGACCATCTGGCTGCAGTCCAAGACCGGGACGGACACGTTCTCTGCCTCCACGGACGGACAGGTGGACACATGGACAGACAGACTGGTGGACAGACAGACTGATGGACAGATGGACAGACAGACAGATTGATGGACAGACGGATTGATGGACAGGTGGACAGACATACTGATGGACAGACAGACTGATGGACAGACAGACAGACTGATGGACAGACAGACTGATGGACAGATGGACGGACAGACAGACAGACTGGTGGACAGACAGACTGATGGACAGATGGACAGACAGACAGACTGATGGACAGACAGACTGATGGACAGATGTACGGACAGACTGGTGGACAGACAGACAGGTGGACAGACAGACTGGTGGACAGACAGACTGATGGACAGATGGACAGACAGACTGGTGGACAGACAAACTGATGGACAGACGGATTGATGGACAGGTGGACAGACATACTGATGGACAGATGGACAGACAGACAGACTGGTAGACAGACAGGTGGACAGACAGACTGATGGACAGATGGACAGACAGACTGGTGGACAGACAGACTGATGGACAGGTGTCTCATGTGTCCCCCAGGTCCTGTGGTGGGACGTCCGCCGGTTGTCTGAGCCCACAGAGCGTCTGGTTCTGGACCCGAACCGGGAAGGAAACCTGGACCGAGCTCTAGGAGCCGTCTCTCTGGAGTTTGAGTCCACCATGGTGAGACAGGTGTCCTCTCTGTCCTCTCAGTGTCTCTGTCCTCTCTCTCTCTTTGTGTCCCTGTCCTCCCTGTCTCAGTGTCCCTGTCCTCTCTGTCTCAGTCTGTCCCTGTCCTCCCTGTCTCAGTGTCCCTGTCCTCCCTGTCTCAGTGTGTCCCTGTCCTCTCTCTCTCTTTGTGTCCCTGTCCTCCCTGTCTCAGTGTGTCCCTGTCCTCTCTCTCTCTTTGTGTCCCTGTCCTCTCTGTCTCAGTCTGTCCCTGTCCTCTTTGTCTCAGTGTGTCCCTGTCCTCCCTGTCTCAGTGTGTCCCTGTCCTCTCTCTCTCTTTGTGTCCCTGTCCTCTCTGTCTCAGTGTGTCCCTGTCCTCTCTGTCTAAGTGTGTCCCTGTCCTCCCTGTCTCAGTGTGTCCCTGTCCTCCCTGTCTCAGTGTCCCTGTCCTCCCTGTCTCAGTGTCCCTGTCCTCTCTGTCTCAGTGCGTCCCTGTCCTCCCTGTCTCAGTGTGTCCCTGTCCTCTCTCTCTCTTTGTGTCCCTGTCCTCTCTGTCTCAGTGTGTCCCTGTCCTCTCTGTCTAAGTGTGTCCCTGTCCTCCCTGTCTCAGTGTGTCCCTGTCCTCCCTGTCTCAGTGTGTCCCTGTCCTCTCTCTCTCTTTGTGTCCCTGTCCTCTCTGTCTCAGTCTGTCCCTGTCCTCTTTGTCTCAGTGTGTCCCTGTCCTCCCTGTCTCAGTGTGTCCCTGTCCTCTCTCTCTCTTTGTGTCCCTGTCCTCTCTGTCTCAGTGTGTCCCTGTCCTCTCTGTCTAAGTGTGTCCCTGTCCTCCCTGTCTCAGTGTGTCCCTGTCCTCCCTGTCTCAGTGTCCCTGTCCTCCCTGTCTCAGTGTCCCTGTCCTCTCTGTCTCAGTGCGTCCCTGTCCTCCCTGTCTCAGTGTGTCCCTGTCCTCTCTCTCTCTTTGTGTCCCTGTCCTCTCTGTCTCAGTGTGTCCCTGTCCTCTCTGTCTAAGTGTGTCCCTGTCCTCCCTGTCTCAGTGTGTCCCTGTCCTCCCTGTCTCAGTGTCCCTGTCCTCTCTGTCTCAGTGTGTCCCTGTCCTCCCTGTCTCAGTGTGTCCCTGTCCTCCCTGTCTCAGTGTGTCCCTGTCCTCTCTGTCTCAGTGTGTCCCTGTCCTCTCTGTCTAAGTGTGTCCCTGTCCTCCCTGTCTCAGTCTGTCCCTGTCCTCTCTCTCTCTTTGTGTCCCTGTCCTCCCTGTCTCAGTGTGTCCCTGTCCTCCCTGTCTCAGTCTGTCCCTGTCCTCCCTGTCTCAGTCTGTCCCTGTCCTCTGTGTCTCCAGCCCACTAAGTTCATGGTGGGGACGGAGCAGGGCGTGGTGGTGTCCTGTAACCGGAAGGCGAAGACGCCGGCGGAGAAGCTGGTGTGTCTCTACGAGGGACACCATGGACCGGTCTACGGCCTGCAGAGGAACCCGTTCTTCCCCAAGAACTTCCTCACCGTGGGGGACTGGACGGCTCGCATCTGGTCCGAGGACATCAAGGAGTCCTCCATCATGTGGACCAGGTAGGACACATTTAAACACGTCTTTCTGGTCCATCCGTGGCGTCTTCTGTCAGGTGTCCCGTCACGTCTCTGCTCCTGTCTCTCTCAGGTACCAGATGTCTCGTCCGTCCCGTCTAACTATTCTAACGTCTCTGCTCCTGTCTCTCTCAGGTACCCGATGTCTCGTCCGTCCCGTCTAACTATTCTAACGTCTCTGCTCCTGTCTCTCTCAGGTACCAGATGTCTCGTCCGTCCGTCCGTCCCGTCTAACTATTCTAACGTCTCTGCTCCTGTCTCTCTCAGGTACCAGATGTCTCGTCCGTCCGTCCGTCCCGTCTAACTATTCTAACGTCTCTGCTCCTGTCTCTCTCAGGTACCAGATGTCTCGTCCGTCCCGTCTAACTATTCTAACGTCTCTGCTCCTGCCTCTCTCAGGTACCAGATGTCTCGTCCGTCCCGTCTAACTATTCTAACGTCTCTGCTCCTGTCTCTCTCAGGTACCCGATGTCTCGTCCGTCCCGTCTAACTATTCTAACGTCTCTGCTCCTGTCTCTCTCAGGTACCCGATGTCTCGTCCGTCCCGTCTAACTATTCTAACGTCTCTGCTCCTGTCTCTCTCAGGTACCCGATGTCTCGTCCGTCCCGTCTAACTATTCTAACGTCTCTGCTCCTGTCTCTCTCAGGTACCAGATGTCTCGTCCGTCCCGTCTAACTATTCTAACGTCTCTGCTCCTGTCTCTCTCAGGTACCAGATGTCTCGTCCGTCCCGTCTAACTATTCTAACGTCTCTGCTCCTGTCTCTCTCAGGTACCAGATGTCTCGTCCGTCCCGTCTAACTATTCTAACGTCTCTGCTCCTGTCTCTCTCAGGTACCCGATGTCTCGTCCGTCCCGTCTAACTATTCTAACGTCTCTGCTCCTGTCTCTCTCAGGTACCCGATGTCTCGTCCGTCCCGTCTAACTATTCTAACGTCTCTGCTCCTGTCTCTCTCAGGTACCAGATGTCTCGTCCGTCCCGTCTAACTATTCTAACGTCTCTGCTCCTGTCTCTCTCAGGTACCAGATGTCTCGTCCGTCCCGTCTAACTATTCTAACGTCTCTGCTCCTGTCTCTCTCAGGTACCAGATGTCTCGTCCGTCCCGTCTAACTATTCTAACGTCTCTGCTCCTGTCTCTCTCAGGTACCAGATGTCTCGTCCGTCCCGTCTAACTATTCTAACGTCTCTGCTCCTGTCTCTCTCAGGTACCAGATGTCTCGTCCGTCCCGTCTAACTATTCTAACGTCTCTGCTCCTGTCTCTCTCAGGTACCAGATGTCTCGTCCGTCCGTCCGTCCCGTCTAACTATTCTAACGTCTCTGCTCCTGCCTCTCTCAGGTACCAGATGTCTCGTCCGTCCCGTCTAACTATTCTAACGTCTCTGCTCCTGTCTCTCTCAGGTACCAGATGTCTCGTCCGTCCCGTCTAACTATTCTAACGTCTCTGCTCCTGTCTCTCTCAGGTACCAGATGTCTCGTCCGTCCCGTCTAACTATTCTAACGTCTCTGCTCCTGTCTCTCTCAGGTACCAGATGTCTCGTCCGTCCCGTCTAACTATTCTAACGTCTCTGCTCCTGTCTCTCTCAGGTACCAGATGTCTCGTCCGTCCCGTCTAACTATTCTAACGTCTCTGCTCCTGTCTCTCTCAGGTACCAGATGTCTCGTCCGTCCCGTCTAACTATTCTAACGTCTCTGCTCCTGTCTCTCTCAGGTACCAGATGTCTCGTCCGTCCCGTCTAACTATTCTAACGTCTCTGCTCCTGTCTCTCTCAGGTACCAGATGTCTCGTCCGTCCCGTCTAACTATTCTAACGTCTCTGCTCCTGTCTCTCTCAGGTACCAGATGTCTCGTCCGTCCCGTCTAACTATTCTAACGTCTCTGCTCCTGTCTCTCTCAGGTACCAGATGTCTCGTCCGTCCCGTCTAACTATTCTAACGTCTCTGCTCCTGTCTCTCTCAGGTACCAGATGTCTCGTCCGTCCCGTCTAACTATTCTAACGTCTCTGCTCCTGTCTCTCTCAGGTACCAGATGTCTCGTCCGTCCCGTCTAACTATTCTAACGTCTCTGCTCCTGTCTCTCTCAGGTACCAGATGTCTCGTCCGTCCCGTCTAACTATTCTAACGTCTCTGCTCCTGTCTCTCTCAGGTACCAGATGTCTCGTCCGTCCCGTCTAACTATTCTAACGTCTCTGCTCCTGTCTCTCTCAGGTACCAGATGTCCTACCTGATGGACGCCTGCTGGAGTCCTGTCCGTCCCTCCGTCTTCTTCACCGTTAAAATGGACGGCGTGTTGGACGTCTGGGACATCCTGTTCAAACAGAACGACCCCACGCTGAGTGTCAAGGTGCGTCTGTCCGTCTCACCTGTCTGCTGTTGTTGTTGTTGTTGTTTTTGTTGTTGTTGTTGTCCCTGACGACGGCTGTGTCCTCAGGTGTGTGACGACGCCCTGTACAGCCTCCGTCTCCAGGACAACGGGCGGTTGGTGGCGGTCGGGTCCCAGCAGGGCGGCGCCACGCTGCTGGAGCTCTGCTCAGGACTGTCCTCGCTGCAGAAGAACGAGAAGAGTCTGCTGGCTGCTGTAAACTGTTATTACACTTTATAACTGTAGTTTATTTCTTTATAACGTTAGTTTATTACTTTATAACTTTACTTTATAACTGTAGTTTATTACTTTATAACGTTAGTTTATTACTTTATAACTTTACTTTATAACTGTAGTTTATTACTTTATAACGTTAGTTTATTACTTTACTTTATAACTTTATAACTTTACTTTATAACTGTAGTTTATTACTTTACTTTATAACTTTATAACTTTACTTTATAACTGTAGTTTATTACTTTACTTTATAACTTTATAACTTTACTTGATGACTGTAGTTTATTACTTTATAACTGTAGTTTATTACTTTATAACGTTAGTTTATTACTTTACTTTTTTAACTTTATAACTTTACTTTATAACTTTATTTCCATAAACTGAACCTCTTGTTGACAACATGATTGATTGATTGATTGATTGACTGATTGACTGATTGATTGATTGATTGATTGATTGATTGATTGATTGATTGATGACGGTGTTTCCGTGGCAACAGAAGTGACTGATGATGTCATGCAGATGTTTGAGCGTGAGACGAAGCGAGAGAAGATCCTGGAGGCTCGTCAGCGAGAGATGAGGCTGAAGGAGCGGAGCCGCTCGGAGCAGAGCCGCGAGGACGAGGCATCGGGACGGAACCAGGACGGAGACGAGAGTCCAGATCAGCTGATCGCTAGAACCGAGAACGACTTCTACGTCGTCACGGAGACGGAGCTGAAGAGGAGGAGGGAGCGGGAGGAGCAGAACAACAAGGTGAGAACCACAAGAACACAACCGGAACACAACTGGAACACAACAGGAACACAACCAGAACACCACCAGAACACCACCAGAACACCACCAGAACACCACCAGAACACAACTAGAACCTAAAAAGAACACAACCAGAACACAACCAGAACACAACCAGAACACAAACAAAACACAAACAAAACACAACCAGAACACAACCAGAACATAACCAGAACACAAACAAAACACAACCAGAACACCACCAGAACACAACCAGAACACAAACAAAACACAACCAGAACACCACCAGAACACAACCAGAACACAAACAAAACACAACCAGAACACAACCAGAACACAACCAGAACACCACCAGAACACAACTAGAACGCAACCAGAAACCAACCAGAACACAAACAAAACACAACCAGAACACAAACAAAACACAACCAGAACACAACCAGAACACAACTAGAACGCAACCAGAAACCAACCAGAACACAAACAAAACACAACCAGAACACCACCAGAACACAACCAGAACACAACCAGAACACAACAAGAACACAAACAAAACACAACCAGAACACAACCAGAACACAACAGGAACACAACTGGAACACAACAGGAACACAAACAAAACACAACCAGAACACAACCAGAACACAAACAAAACACCACCAGAACACAACCAGAACACAAACAAAACACAACCAGAACACAACCAGAACACAACCAGAACACCACCAGAACACAACTAGAACGCAACCAGAAACCAACCAGAACACAAACAAAACACAACCAGAACACAAACAGAACACAACCAGAACACAACCAGAACACAACCAGAACACAACAGGAACACAACTGGAACACAACAAGAACACAAACAAAACACAACCAGAACACAACCAGAACACAAACAAAACACAACCAGAACACAACAGGAACACAACAGGAACACAAACAAAACACAACCAGAACACCACCAGAACACAACCAGAACACAAACAAAACACAACCAGAACACAACCAGAACACCACCAGAACACAACTAGAACGCAACCAGAAACCAACCAGAACACAAACAAAACACAACCAGAACACAAACAAAACACAACCAGAACACAACCAGAACACAACTAGAACACAACCAGAAACCAACCAGAACACAAACAAAACACAACCAGAACACAACCAGAACACCACCAGAACACAACCAGAACACAACAAGAACACAAACAAAACACAACCAGAACACCACCAGAACACAACCAGAACACAAACAAAACACCACCAGAACACCACCAGAACACCACCAGAACACAACCAGAACACAACAGGAACACAACCGGAACACAACTGGAACTAAAACAAAACACAACCAGAACACAACAGGAACACAAACAAAACACAACCAGAACACCACCAGAACTAAAACAAAACACAACCAGAACACAACAGGAACACAAACAAAACACTACCAGAATCCAACAAGAACCCAACCAGAACCCAAAAAGAATCCAACAAGAACACTACCAGAACCAAACCAGAACACAACCAGAACACAACAAGAACCCAACCAGAACACTACCAGAACCCAACAAGAACCCAACAAGAACATAACCAGAACACAACCAGAACCAAACCAGAACACAACCAGAACACAACAAGAACACAAACCAGAACACAACCAGAACACTACCAGAACACAACCAGAACACAAACCAGAACACAACCAGAACACAACCAGAACACAAACCAGAACACAACCAGAACACAACCAGAACACAAAAAGAACACAAACAAAACACAACCAGAACACCACCAGAACACAACCAGAACACAAACAAAACACCACCAGAACACCACCAGAACACAACAGGAACACAACCGGAACACAACTGGAACACAACAGGAACACAACAGGAACACAAACAAAACACAACCAGAACACCACCAGAACATAAACAAAACACAACCAGAACACAACAGGAACACAAACAAAACACTACCAGAACCCAACAAGAACCCAACCAGAACCCAAAAAGACTCCAACAAGAACACAACCAGAACCAAACCAGAACACAACCAGAACACAACAAGAACCCAACCAGAACACTACCAGAACCCAACAAGAACCCAACAAGAACATAACCAGAACACAACCAGAACACAACAAGAACACAAACCAGAACACAACCAGAACACTACCAGAACACAACCAGAACACATACTAAAACACAACCAGAACACCACCAGAACACAACCAGAACACAAACAAAACACAAACAAAACACAACCAGAACACAACCAGAACATAACCAGAACACAAACAAAACACAACCAGAACACCACCAGAACACAACCAGAACACAAACAAAACACAACCAGAACACAACCAGAACACCACCAGAACACAACTAGAACGCAACCAGAAACCAACCAGAACACAAACAAAACACAACCAGAACACAAACAAAACACAACCAGAACACAAACAGAACGCAACCAGAAACCAACCAGAACGCAACCAGAAACCAACCAGAACACAAACAAAACACAACCAGAACACCACCAGAACACAACCAGAACACAACCAGAACACAACAAGAACACAAACAAAACACAACCAGAACACAACCAGAACACAAACAAAACACAACCAGAACACAACAGGAACACAACAGGAACACAACAGGAACACAAACAAAACACAACCAGAACACCACCAGAACACAACCAGAACACAAACAAAACACAACCAGAACACAACCAGAACACAACCAGAACACAAACAAAACACAACCAGAACACAAACAAAACACAACCAGAACACAAACCAGAACTTTTTCCTGTTTCAGGAAAAAGACGTCTGTGAAGAAAAGGAAGTGAAAGAAGAAGAAACTCAATAAATAAAAAGTTCATTTAGAACCGAGTCGCTGCAGACAAACTTTGGGTTCTCTCAGAGGAGAGAAAGAGGAAACAGCTGATCAAAGAGTTTCAAAATAAGATAACGGACAATATAAATGATTAATGTGATGTTAATGATAATCTGAACTGATTACCAGTCTGTTGTTGGGTTCTATAATAAAACATCTGGACTCAAGAACCTTTATGTGTTCCTTTGATTCACACACACACACACACACACACACACACACACACACACACACACACATTCAGATAGATTATTTATTTATTTTTCAGGCTTTTGGCTGACAAAAAAAGACACAAAATGAGATTGCCAGGTTACAGAAAAAAAACAACAACAAAAAAACATGACGTATAATTCATCAAAAATAATCATATTTTGTCCAAAACAAAGTCGGTAAACAAAACTATAAAATAAATTGAGCCGTACGCTGATGAAATGACGTCACATCCGAACGTATCCAACGTCGACGTCTGACGCAAAGACGTTGTGTTGGGGATCCCGGAAGTGGGCTCGCATTGTTTACATTCTCCTCTTTGTTCGGTGGAAATTCCGCCAAAATGTCCAAAAAACCGTCCGAGAGCACCGAGACCCGGAGCCCCGGGACCCGGAACACCGACAGCCCCGGCTCCGAGGGCCTGCGGGCGGCCATCGACCAGCATCTGGCGGCGGCGGCGGCGGAGATCTTCAAGCTGCTGACGGAGCGTCGACAGCCGGACACCGAGCAGCTGAAGGCGGCGGTGACGGAGCGGCTCGCCGCGGCCCTGGACCTCATCCTGTCCGCCTACAGAGTCTCCACGGCGGCAGAGAGAGAACCGGAGCAGCCCGCTGGACCAGCCGAACCCGGAACCGAACCAGAACCTGCAGCCGAAAGGAGAGGTTCGTGTAGGAACACCACGAACATTTACTGCAAAACACACAAATACTGCAGTTTATTCACAGTACTGAGTACAAATGCTGTAGTTTATTTACAGTACTGAATACAAATACTGCAGTTTATTTACACAGTACTGAGTACAAATACTGCAGTTTATTTATACAGTACTGGGTACAAATACTGAAGTTTATTTACAGTACTGAGTACAAATACTGCAGTTTATTTACACAGTACTGAGTACAAATACCGGAGTTTATTTACAGTACTGAATACAAATACTGCAGTTTCTTTACACAGTACTGAGTACAAATACTGGAGTTTATTTACACAGTACTGAGTACAAATACTGCAGTTTATTTACAGTACTGAGTACAAGTACTGCAGTTCATTTACTGTACTGAGTACGAATACTGCAGTTTATTTACAGTACTGAGTACAAATACTGCAGTTTATTTATACAGTACTGGGTACAAATACTGAAGTTTATTTACAGTACTGAGTACAAATACTGCAGTTTATTTATACAGTACTGGGTACAAATACTGAAGTTTATTTACAGTACTGAGTACAAATACTGCAGTTTATTTACACAGTACTGAGTACAAATACCGGAGTTTATTTACAGTACTGAATACAAATACTGCAGTTTCTTTACACAGTACTGAGTACAAATACTGGAGTTTATTTACACAGTACTGAGTACAAATACCACAGTTTATTTACAGTACTGAGTACAAGTACTGCAGTTCATTTACTGTACTGAGTACGAATACTGCAGTTTATTTACAGTACTGAATACAAATACTGCAGTTTATTTACACAGTACTGAGTACAAATACTGCAGTTTATTACAGTATTGAGCACAAATACAGCAGTTTATTTGCACAGTACTGAGTACAAATACTGCAGTTTATGTACAGTACTGAGTACACATACTGCAGTTTATTTACACAGTACTGAGTACAAATACTGCAGTTTATTACAGTACTGAGTACAAATACTGCAGTTTATTTACACAGTACTGTGTACAAATACTGCAGTTTATTACAGTATTGAGTACAAATACTGAATTTTATTAACAGTACAGAGTACAAATACTGCAGTTTATTACAGTATTGACTACAATACTAGTTAATAACAGTATTGAGTACAAATACTGAATTTTATTTACAGTACAGAGTACAAATACTGCAGTTTATTACAGTATTGACTACAAATGCTAGTTTATTACAGTATTGAGTACAAATACTACAGTTTATTTACACAGTACTGAGTACTAATACTAGTTTATTACAGTATTGAGTACAAATACTGAAGTTTATTTACAGTACTGAGTACAAATACTGCAGTTTATGTACACAGTACTGAGTACAAATACTGCAGTTTATCTACAGTACTGAATACAAATGCTGCAGTTTCTTTACACAGTACTGAGTACAAATATTGGAGTTTATTTACACAGTACTGAGTACAAATACCGCAGTTTATTTAAAGTACTGAGTACAAGTACTGCAGTTCATTTACTGTACTGAGTACGAATACTGCAGTTTATTTACAGTACTGAATACAAATACTGCAGTTTATTTACACAGTACTGAGTACAAATACTGCAGTTTATTACAGTATTGAGCACAAATACAGCAGTTTATTTGCACAGTACTGAGTACAAATACTGCAGTTTATGTACAGTACTGAGTACACATACTGCAGTTTATTTACACAGTACTGAGTACAAATACTGCAGTTTATTACAGTACTGAGTACAAATACTGCAGTTTATTTACACAGTACTGAGTACAAATACTGCAGTTTATTTACGCAGTACTGTGTACAAATACTGCAGTTTATTACAGTATTGAGTACAAATACTGAATTTTATTTACAGTACAGAGTACAAATACTGCAGTTTATTACAGTATTGACTACAAATACTAGTTTATTACAGTATTGAGTACAAATACTACAGTTTATTTACACAGTACTGAGTACTAATACTAGTTTATTACAGTATTGAGTACAAAAACTACAGTTTATTTACACAGTACTGAGTACTAATACTTCAGGTTATTTACAGTACTGAATACAAATACTGCAGTTTATTTACCCAGTACTGGGTACAAATACTGCAGTTTATTTACAGTACTGAATACAAATACTGCAGTTTATTTACACAGTACTGAGTACAAATACTGCAGTTTATTTACAGTACTGACTACAAATACTGCAGTTTATTTACACAGTATTGAGTACAAATACTGAAGTTTATTTACAGTACTGCGTACAAATACTGCAGTTTATTTACACAGTACTGAGTACAAATACCGGAGTTTATTTACAGTACTGAATACAAATACTGCAGTTTCTTTACACAGTACTGAGTACAAATACTGGAGTTTATTTACACAGTACTGAGTACAAATACCGCAGTTTATTTACAGTACTGAGTACAAGTACTGCAGTTAATTTACTGTACTGAGTACAAATACCGCAGTTTATTTACAGTACTGAATACAAATACTGCAGTTTATTTACACAGTACTGAGTACAAATACTGCAGTTTATTACAGTATTGAGCACAAATACAGCAGTTTATTTGCACAGTACTGAGTACAAATACTGCAGTTTATGTACAGTACTGAGTACACATACTGCAGTTTATTTACACAGTACTGAGTACAAATACTGCAGTTTATTACAGTACTGAGTACAAATACTGCAATTTATTTACACAGTACTGTGTACAAATACTGCAGTTTATTACAGTATTGAGTACAAATACTGAATTTTATTTACAGTACAGAGTACAAATACTGCAGTTTATTACAGTATTGACTACAAATACTAGTTTATTACAGTATTGAGTACAAATACTGAATTTTATTTACAGTACAGAGTACAAATACTGCAGTTTATTACAGTATTGACTACAAATACTAGTTTATTACAGTATTGAGTACAAATACTGAATTTTATTTACAGTACAGAGTACAAATACTGCAGTTTATTACAGTATTGACTACAAATGCTAGTTTATTACAGTATGGAGTACAAATACTGAAGTTTATTTACAGTACTGAGTACAAATACTGCAGTTTATTTACACAGTACTGAGTACAAATACTGCAGTTTATTTACAGTACTGAATACAAATACTGCAGTTTCTTTACACAGTACTGAGTACAAATACTGGAGTTTATTTACACAGTACTGAGTACAAATACCGCAGTTTATTTACAGTACTGAGTACAAGTACTGCAGTTCATTTACTGTACTGAGTACGAATACTGCAGTTTATTTACAGTACTGAATACAAATACTGCAGTTTATTTACACAGTACTGAGTACAAATACTGCAGTTTATTACAGTATTGAGCACAAATACAGCAGTTTATTTGCACAGTACTGAGTACAAATACTGCAGTTTATGTACAGTACTGAGTACACATACTGCAGTTTATTTACACAGTACTGAGTACACATACTGCAGTTTATTTACACAGTACTGAGTACAAATACTGCAGTTTATTTACACAGTACTGAGTACAAATACTGCAGTTTATTTACGCAGTACTGTGTACAAATACTGCAGTTTATTACAGTATTGAGTACAAATACTGAATTTTATTTACAGTACAGAGTACAAATACTGCAGTTTATTACAGTATTGACTACAAATACTAGTTTATTACAGTATTGAGTACAAATACTACAGTTTATTTACACAGTACTGAGTACTAATACTTCAGGTTATTTACAGTACTGAATACAAATACTGCAGTTTATTTACACAGTACTCAGTACAAATACTGCAGTTTATTTACAGTACTGAGTACAAATACTGCAGTTTATTACAGTACTGAGTACAAATACTGCAGTTTCTTTACAGTACTGAGTACAAATACTGCAGTTCATTTACAGTACTGAGTACGAATACTGCAGTTTATTTACAGTACTGAGTACAAATACTGCAGTTCATTTACAGTACTGAGTACGAATACTGCAGTTTATTACAATACTGAGTACAAATACTGCAGTTTATTTACAGTACTGAGTACAAAAACTGCTTTTCTTGGTCCTTGTCCTGGCCCTTGTCCTTGTCCTGGCCCTAGTCCTTGTTCTGGCCCATGTCCTTGCCCTAGTCCTTGTCCTGGCCCTTGTCCTTGTCCTGGCCCTAGTCCTGGTCCTTGTCCTGGTCCTTGTCCTGGCCCTTGTCCTGGCCCTTGCCCTAGTCCTTGTCCTGGCCCTTGCCCTAGTCCTTGTCCTGGCCCTTATCCTGGTCCTTGTCCTTGTCCTGGCCCTTGTCCTTGTCCTGGCCCTTGTCCTGGTCCTTGTCCTGGCCCTTGTCCTTGTCCTGGCCCATGTCCTGGCCCTAGTCCTGGCCCTCATCCTGGTCCTTGTCCTTGTCCTGGCCCTTGTCCCTGCCCTAGTCCTTGTCCTGGCCCTTGTCCTGGCCCTTGTCCTGGCCCATGTCCCTGCCCTAGTCCTTGTCCTGGCCCTTGTCCTGGCCCTTGTCCCTGCCCTAGTCCTTGTCCTGGCCCTTGTCCTGGCCCTTGTCCTGGCCCTTGTCCTGGTCCTTATCTTTATGCTTGTCCTGGTCCTTATCCTTATGCTTGTCCTGGCCCTTGTCCTGGTCCTTGTCCTGGCCCTTGTCATGGTCCTTGTCCTGGCCCTTGTCCTCGTCCTGGTCCTGATTCAGGTCCTGGTCCTGATTCAGATCCAGGTCCTGGTCCTTATCTTTATGCTTGTCCTGGTCCTTATCCTTATGCTTGTCCTGGCCCTTGTCATGGTCCTTGTCCTGGTCCTTGTCCTGGTCCTGATTCAGGTCCTGGTCCTGGTTCAGATCCAGGTCCTGGTCCTGATTCAGATCCAGGTCCTGTTGGCTGCATCAGGGTCATGGTGGGTCCCTGCAGGACTGTTCAGCAGCCCCCCTTCAGCAGGAGCTCTGGACGTACAGGTCTGTCTCCTCTGGTCCTAAGACAGTGAGAAGGGGTTCTGGGCTCAGAGACATCCTGCTGATCAGGATCTGGACCCTCCTGTTAGGGGCCCCCAAGGTCCACCCAGAACCTTCAGCCGGTCTGGGACCAGGTCCAGAAAGAGATGTTCTGGGGTTTTGGAGTATCTGTTAACACTGAAACTAATGGGAACATGTTACTGAAGTTAAAACTTTCTGACGCCTCGGTTTTAACCGTCCGACTATAAATATAAAATGATTTCATGAATCAGATTTTAATTGTTGAAAATATTTAAATAATTACGATGTTTTTTTTCTTCTTCTCTGCAGAGTTCTGTCTCTCCATCGGCGTCCGGAGTTTCTCAGACGGAGAACGTCTGAAGCAGAACCCTCAGCCCGGCACTTCCTCTAGACCAGAGGATGTTTCTGATCCGGACGATCCGGCCGGCGACGAGGAGGACGAGGAGGAGAACGACGAAGAAACGGCGCCTCACTGCTGCCGGGTCTGCGGGAAGTCCTTCGACAGGAAAGGCTTCCTGATGAAGCACGTGGAGAAACACTCCAAGGAGGAGGAGAGTCTTTGCGGTCTGTGCGGCGAGCGCCAGGAGTCCGGCGCCGGTCTGAGGCTCCACCTCCAAACGCACCGCGACCGCAGCAAAACCTGCGACGTTTGCGGCAAGAAGTTCCCGTCGATTCGTGCGCAGGAGACACACCGCCGGCTGCACACCGGAGAGAAACCCTTCAGCTGCCACGTGTGCGGGAAAGGTTTCAACCAGAAGGGCAACATGGTGACGCACATGAGGATCCACACGGCGGAGAAACCGTTCAGATGCACCGTCTGCCACCGAGAGTTCAGCCACGCCGGATCTCTGGAGCGCCACATGAAGTCCCACGACGGAGAGACACTGTTCAGCTGCAAAGTCTGCGAGAAAGGTTTCAGCAAGAGCGCCGAGCTGAGGCGACACGCCAGAATCCACGATCCTCCAGAGGACGCCGCCACCGGGAGCCGCCGCAGGAAACCGAGTCTGATTCCGTCTCACCGCTGCACCGTCTGCGGGAACGCCTTCCACAATAAAGGCAACTTTGTGCGGCACGCAGAGACTCACCTAAACGATCCCGGCTTTCACTGCGGCGTCTGCGGGGAGCAGTCGGAGTCCTCGGAGAGTCTGCAGCTCCACATCCAGAGCCACCGGGAAACGAGCCGCATCTGCGACATCTGCGGCATCAACTTCAGGGACATGGAGATCCACATGAGGACGCACACCGGACAGAAACCCTTTAGCTGCAAAGACTGCGGTAAGGACTTCCCCAGGAAGGGTTCTCTGGAGAGACACATGAAGCTGCACGCCGGCGAGAGACCGTACATCTGCGAGTTCTGCGGGAAGACTTTCATCGAGAACACTGTCCTGAAGAGACACATCAAGAGCCACACAGGAGGGAAGCCACGGATCTACTCCTGCGATGTCTGCGGCAAGAAGTTCACCATGAGCCAGCACCTGGACGTGCACAAGAGAATCCACACCGGAGAGAAGCCCTACACCTGCAGAGTGTGCGGGAAAACCTTTCGGCAGATCGGCAACCTGGACTCCCACATGAGGATCCACACGGGCGAGAAACCGTTCATCTGCAGCCTCTGTGGGAAACGCTTCCGGCAGAAGATCTCACTGGAGACACACGAGAGGTTCCACAAGAAGGAGAAACCGTTCAGCTGTCCACTCTGCAGCAAAGGCTTCGTCCAGAAGATCGACCTGAAGAGGCACATGCTGACGCACACCGGCGAGAAACCCTACAGCTGCCCCATCTGCGGGAAAAGCTACCAGGAGAAACGATCCGTGGACTCGCACATGAAGGTCCACACCGGAGAACGGGCTGCCAGGGACGCCACCAAGGATGCCGCCGCTGGGACGACGAGCCTCAAGAGACAGGAAGGAGTTCACTCTGACTTCATCCAGCTGTGACCTTTGACCTGCTGTGACCTCCCTCTTGGTCCTGGTCCTGGTCCTGATTCTGGTCCTGGTCCTGATTCCGGTCCGTGTTCTGGTTCTGGCCCTTGTTCTGGTCCTGATTCTGGCCCTAGTTCTGATTCTGGTTCTGGTCCTGGTCCTGGTCCCGGTTATGGTCATGGTCCTGGTTCTGGTTCTGGTCCTGGTCCTGGTTCTGGTCCTGGTCCCGGTTCTGCTGTGAAACAAACTGTTAGCTTAGCCCTTAGCTTAGCATTAAACTGTGTGCAGGTTTCAACAGGTCGTCACCATGACAACGACCTCTGAAACTAAAATATTAACCCGTTCAGTAAAGATGTAACGTCCCATCATGCAACACTGCGTCTGCGTTCTAAAACTGTAAATAAACTTTTGTTGGTTAATAAACAGCTGATTAATAAACACATTTTTCTTTTCCTGTCTGTTTTTTTAAACATTTTTTTCTAGTGGAAATCAGCATTCATAAGCATCAATACAAGACATAAGTTATTCCACAGCTGTTTTCCACATTATTGTTTTTTAAACGGCACATTAGAATGAAGAACTACAAAAAAGAGACAAAACCAAAAGAGAAATAAATACAATAAAATAAAATACATTATAGTGGGGCAGATAACCAGAAGGATTGTGCATTTTATGATAAAAGCGTCAAATTTGGTATGCTTGTAGCCAAAGACATAGAAAAAAATTTGATGTGGAGGCACGACAAATTGTCAATATGGCGGCCATTTTTCAAGATGGCCGCCAGTGACGACTGTTTTTAGATTAAATTTCACATTAACAATATATAATAAATAAATGAATAAATTTGGTTCACTTATAGCCGAAGACTTGGGGGGAAAAAAGACACAAAATGACTAAAAAAAAGACACAAAAGTACTAGAAAAAGACACAAAATTACTAAACGAGACAAAATTACTAAAAAAAAATACACAAAGTGACTAATAAAAGACACAAAATGACTAAAAAAGACAAAATGACTAAAAAAAGACAAATATCAAAAAAAGACAAAAATTGTCAAAAACAGACAAAATGACTAAAAAGGACACAAAATTACACAAAATGACTAAAAAAGACATAAAATGACCATCTTGATAATGGCCGCCATATTGAAACTCCGTCGTGCCTCCACATCTAATTTTGTTCTATACGTCTTTGTGTACCAGATTTGATGCTTTTATCATAAAATGCACAATCCTTCTATCATTTCTAGCTACGCTGCTCCACTTTGACAGTTTATTATGAGTTCATGCAGCAGTTTCAGATGTTAACAGTCAGTGAGGACCAGGTGGGACGCCTCAGGGCTCCGTGCTGGGACCACTGATGATCTTATTTATTATTATTTCTAGATAAGCTGCCCCACTACTTTGGATCACTTTATTTGGCCCCCAAGACCACGACTGTTCCAACTCACAAGCCGAACACCCACTGGGACCTCTGGGAGACCATTAATGGTTAACCATTAATCACCTGCCAATGATAAAAAACATGGATATTGATGAGAGTGGTAAGAAATGAATGAGCATCCTGGTTAGGAATAAAATGAGCAGCACACTGTAAAAAATGTGGGAAACTGCTAAACCATGACAGTAAAAGACGTAAAATGATAAATGAGTTAATTCAGTTTCAGTAACAATGAAACACTGTAAATGTTTATATCAGACAAAACAGGATTTTTTACAGTTTAAAAAAATACATTACTCCACTGTAAAATACTCTGCAATATGTATTTAATGCAATATATATACAAGCATCACTGTAGTTTTTGCATTTATTTTTGGTAAAAATACTTTTTCTCACTGTTAAATGTACTAAACACCATATCTCTAACAGAAATATACTGTAATATTTAATGGTAAAATCTATAATTTATGCAGCATTTATGAAGTATTTTCTTGTCAATTATATGGCAGAACAGCGTTTCTTTTGATGGAAAAACTTTTTTTATTTATTCTTAAACATGAAATCAACAGTGTTAATATAATTTTACCGTAATATTAGAAAAAGTTGCACCGTTTATTACGGTAAAGCTCTGGCAACCACAGCTGCTGTTTTTTTTACCGTAAAAACAACAGTTGTTGTTTTTTACAGTGTACGATAGCATCCAAATGTAGGTGAATTAAAGAGAGAAACTTTCATTTTTTCTTCGTGAATTCAACTTTTTCTTCTTATTTTGACTTTTTTTTCATGATTTCTAATTTTTTTTTCTCATTTTGACTTTTTCTCATGAGTTCAACTTTTTTTCCCGTTATTTTGACTTTTTCTCCAGACTTCGACTTTTTTTTTCCATTTTGACTTTTTTCTCGTGACTTCGACTTTTTTCTTGATATTTTGACTATTTCCTCGTTATTTTTTTCAGTAGGATCTGCCTCCTGATCAACCAAAATAAATGCCTTACAAAAGTTTGTAACAGTTATTTATGAAAATAGTAACTGTGAAAGGCAGGAAAATGAAGCCTGTGAAAATAACTCAGTGAATAAAACAAATGAAGAAAACAAACCACAATAAGTAGTTACGGGCCATAAACTGGTGACTTCATATAAAAGATATATATATATATATATATATATATATATATATATATATATATATATACATATATATATACATATATATGTATATATATATATATATATATAAAAGGTATCAAGAGACACATGACAGGTATATACAGGTGTCGTGGTTTAGCATCTATTCTTAATCGTTTTTGATCTATTTGTAGTTATTTTGCGTCTACTTTCAGTCATTCTGCAGTTATCTTTATTGTTTTGTGTCTTTGTGGTGATTTTGTTCCTCTTTTTAGGAGTTTTGTGTATTTATAACTGTTTTAGAGTCTTTTTCTTGTTACATTGTGTCATTTTGTGTCTTCGTCCTCGTTGTTTTGTGTCTATTTGACTGGAGAAGAAATAGAGTCACTACTACTAATGTCTCAGACAGGGTGAGGTTCTTTAAGGTTCTACTGATGTCTCAGACAGGGTGAGGTTCTTTAAGGTTCTACTGATGTCTCAGACAGGGTGAGGTTCTTTAAGGTTCTACTGATGTCTCAGACAGGGTGAGGTTCTTTAAGGTTCTACTGATGTATCAGACAGGATGAGGTTCTTTCAGGTTCTACTGATGTATCAGACAGGATGAGGTTCTTTCAGGTTCTACTGATGTATCAGACAGGATGAGGTTCTTTCAGGTTCTACTGATGTCTCAGACAGGGTGAGGTTCTTTAAGGTTCTACTGATGTCTCAGACAGGGTGAGGTTCTTTAAGGTTCTACTGATGTATCAGACAGGATGAGGTTCTTTAAGGTTCTACTGATGTCTCAGACAGGGTGAGGTTCTTTAAGGTTCTACTGATGTATCAGACAGGATGAGGTTCTTTCAGGTTCTACTGATGTCTCAGACAGGGTGAGGTTCTTTAAGGTTCTACTGATGTCTCAGACAGGGTGAGGTTCTTTCAGGTTCTACTGATGTCTCAGACAGGGTGAGGTTCTTTAAGGTTCTACTGATGTCTCAGACAGGGTGAGGTTCTTTAAGGTTCTACTAATGTCTCAGACAGGGTGAGGTTCTTTAAGGTTCTACTAATGTATCAGACAGGGTGAGGTTCTTTAAGGTTCTCCTAATGTATCAGAAAGGCTGAGGTTCTTTAAGGTTCTACTAATATCTCAGACAGGGTGAGGTTCTTTAAGGTTCTACTAATGTATCAGACAGGGTGAGGTTCTTTCAGGTTCTACTGATGTCTCAGACAGGGTGAGGTTCTTTAAGGTTCTACTAATGTCTCAGACAGGGTGAGGTTCTTTAAGGTTCTACTGATGTCTCAGACAGGGTGAGGTTCTTTAAGGTTCTACTGATGTCTCAGACAGGGTGAGGTTCTTTAAGGTTCTACTGATGTCTCAGACAGGGTGAGGTTCTTTAAGGTTCTACTGATGTCTCAGACAGGGTGAGGTTCTTTAAGGTTCTACTGATGTCTCAGACAGGGTGAGGTTCTTTAAGGTTCTACTAATGTATCAGACAGGGTGAGGTTCTTTCAGGTTCTACTGATGTCTCAGACAGGGTGAGGTTCTTTAAGGTTCTACTAATGTCTCAGACAGGGTGAGGTTCTTTAAGGTTCTACTGATGTCTCAGACAGGGTGAGGTTCTTTCAGGTTCTACTGATGTATCAGACAGGGTGAGGTTCTTTAAGGTTCTACTAATGTATCAGACAGGGTGAGGTTCTTTCAGGTTCTACTGATGTCTCAGACAGGGTGAGGTTCTTTAAGGTTCTACTGATGTCTCAGACAGGGTGAGGTTCTTTAAGGTTCTACTAATGTATCAGACAGGGTGAGGTTCTTTAAGGTCCTACTAATGTCTCAGACAGGGTGAGGTTCTTTCAGGTTCTACTGATGTCTCAGACAGGGTGAGGTTCTTTAAGGTTCTACTAATGTCTCAGACAGGGTGAGGTTCTTTAAGGTTCTACTAATGTCTCAGACAGGGTGAGGTTCTTTAAGGTTCTCCTAATATATCAGACAGGGTGAGGTTCTTTAAGGTTCTCCTAATGTATCAGACAGGCTGAGGTTCTTTAAGGTTCTACTAATATCTCAGACAGGGTGAGGTTCTTTAAGGTTCTACTAATGTATCAGACAGGGTGAGGTTCTTTAAGGTTCTACTAATGTATCAGACAGGGTGAGGTTCTTTAAAGTTCTACTAAATGTCTCAGACAGGGTGAGGTTCTTTAAGGTTCTCCTAATATATCAGACAGGGTGAGGTTCTTTAAGGTTCTCCTAATGTATCAGACAGGGTGAGGTTCTTTATGGTTCTCCTAATGTCTCAGACAGGGTGAGGTTCTTTAAGGTTCTACTAATGTCTCAGACAGGGTGAGGTTCTTTAAGGTTCTACTAATGTATCAGACAGGGTGAGGTTCTTTAAGGTTCTACTAATGTATCAGACAGGGTGAGGTTCTTTAAGGTTCTACTAATGTCTCAGACAGGGTGAGGTTCTTTAAGGTTCTACTAATGTATCAGACAGGGTGAGGTTCTTTAAGGTCCTACTAATGTCTCAGACAGGGTGAGGTTCTTTAAGGTTTTACTAATGTCTCAGACAGGGTGAGGTTCTTTAAGGTTCTACTAATGTCTCAGACAGGGTGAGGTTCTTTAAGGTTCTACTAATGTCTCAGACAGGGTGAGGTTCTTTAAGGTTCTCCTAATATATCAGACAGGGTGAGGTTCTTTAAGGTTCTCCTAATGTATCAGACAGGCTGAGGTTCTTTAAGGTTCTACTAATATCTCAGACAGGGTGAGGTTCTTTAAGGTTCTACTAATGTATCAGACAGGGTGAGGTTCTTTAAGGTTCTACTAATGTATCAGACAGGGTGAGGTTCTTTAAAGTTCTACTAAATGTCTCAGACAGGGTGAGGTTCTTTAAGGTTCTCCTAATATATCAGACAGGGTGAGGTTCTTTAAGGTTCTCCTAATGTATCAGACAGGGTGAGGTTCTTTAAGGTTCTCCTAATGTCTCAGACAGGGTGAGGTTCTTTAAGGTTCTACTAATGTCTCAGACAGGGTGAGGTTCTTTAAGGTTCTACTAATGTATCAGACAGGGTGAGGTTCTTTAAGGTTCTACTAATGTCTCAGACAGGGTGAGGTTCTTTAAGGTTCTACTAATGTCTCAGACAGGGTGAGGTTCTTTAAGGTTCTCCTAATGTATCAAACAGGGTGAGGTTCTTTAAGGTTCTCCTAATATATAAGACAGAGTGAGGTTCTTTAAGGTGTGTTCTCTGCTTTTTTAAGGGTTAAATGCAGAGGATGAATTTCTCCGTTGTTGGATAATAAAGTAATAGATCTCGTTTATTTGAGGTTCTACTGGTGTCACTGAAGGTTCTTTAAGGTCAGGTTGAGAACCCTGCAGTGAATTTATACAGTTCCAGTTCGTTTGTTTGTTTGTTTTTAAACACCTCATCATCATCATCAGTCGCCGGTCGGCCGCAGTTCTCCTCCGCTCCAGCAGAGGGCGCTGCTCCTCCTCCTCCTCCTCCTCCTCCTCCTCCTCCTCCTCCTCCTCCGAGCGGAACTGTGTGTGTTTTACTGTGTTTTACTGTGTGTTAGTGTCTTTGTCCCAGCAGCAGCAGGATGTGTTAGTGTGTGTGTGTGTGTGTGTGTTGGTGTGTCAGCAGGATGTGCGGGCTGCAGCTGCTGCGGGTCTCGGTCCATGAGCGGATGAGCGCCGCCGCTGCAGACCTCCTGCTGCGGCTGGAGGAAGGAGGAGGAGAAGCGGCGCTGAGGTCGCTGCTCACCGAGCGGCTCGCGGCGGCGGCGGAGGAGATCGTCGCTCTGCTGGAGGAAACCGTGGCGGAGTACGAGGAGCGAGCGGAGCGGTCGGAGCGGGAGGTCTGCCGCCAGAGGAGGCTGCTCGATGCCGTGCTCAAGCCCCAAGTCCGGCTGCACAGAGCGGGTGAGGACCGGGGGAGGACCGGGGGGACCGGGGACATGCTAATGTGGCTAATGCTAACCTCCCAGCTGAGCGGAAACTGTCTCAGTGTGACTTTCTGCAGCTCCGGACAGAAACAAGACACAAAACCAGATTAAAAGTCAGATTCAACAGCAGAAACGCTGCTACCAGCTAAGAACTACAACTCCCATGAGCCTCTAGCACAGCAGCGGCAGCAAAGCCTCATGGGAGATGTAGTTCTTACAGCTCTGACCACCGAAAACTTGGATATATGTACATGTATATATATATATGTATATATATATATGTGTATATCTATATCTATATATACACATATATGTGTATATATTTATTCTATGTGTATACACAAATACACACACTTAAGTGAAAATATAAGTATTTATGTATGTGTGTGTGTATATATATATATGTGTGTGTGTGTGTATGTATGTATGTATATAATATATATATATACATACTTGTAAGCTATCTCATAAGCATTTCTCTGTATGTGTATTTGTGTATTTATACACACATATCCAACAGAAACACAATTATTCTCATATTTTATGTACGTTTACAGGAGTCCACACCCTCAGAGTCTGAATAAAAAGCAGGTTATTGCTGCTTAGCACACAATTGCACAAAACTTTAACGTTGATTTTGCTACAGCCAAGCGTTGCTATGACTACAGCCGGTTGCCACGACGTACAGCCAATCACAACTGTCCGTTGTACATTGTACATTGATTTTATCACGATACTTGAGTCACGATACGATATTATTGCGATTTTAAGCATTTCACGATATGGTGAGTATTGCGATACAATATATTGCGATTTTACGGTTTAAAATTACTTATTTAACTGCATTTTGTGTCCACAAAATTAAATTAAATCAATAATTGTTTTGTCAAATAAGACAGTCTTTTTATTTCTCCACAATGAGTCAAACCCACAGACTGACCAACAAAGTATTCAGTCAAACTGAACTGATATCAAACATGCAGCGTTTGCTCCGGAGAGACTTTCATGTTCTGCTGGAGTCTAAAGAACGTGAGACAGACGCCTCCAGTCTTCTGTCACACAGTGAGCCGTTAGAGTCACATATGAATCTTAAAGTTATCGTTATAGAAAGTTATCTCAAGTATATCTGCTGTTCCCAAACGTGCCTCATGTGTATAGCTTTATATATATATATATATATATATATATATTATATAGCTGTGTCCGTGAAATAACGTCTCCACGGAGTCACAGACCTGGTTCAGTGTCTTCATGGAGCTAAAACATCGTTTCCACAGCGTTGTATGGCCTCAAGTCTTTCACATGAAGACAGCAACGGATTGTGTTATTTCCTTTGCGCGTTCTGAGTTGAGAGGCAGTTTTGTCGGCTGGTTTCTCGGTAGCGCTGATGTAGCGTTAGCTTTGGCGTCATCAGTTGATGCGATCTCAGGATGGAGGAGTTAGATGAGCCCGCAGGTCCGTTGTTTTCCCCGAGTATTTTATTTTCATGCATATTTTATTTTCATGCGGCACTCCTTGCTAACTCCATGTGTCATTTCTATCTCATTCGTCCCTTCCTTGTTAAAAAAATCCAAAATAAATCCACACGCTTGACATTAACGCGGACGGGGCTCTCCTTATTTATTATCTCCGGAGCCGCCATCTTTGTTGTACCAACTTCTTCTGTCACGCTGACCGTCGCCTCTACTGACCTCACCAGAATAATACTCAACAGCACCATCTAGTGGGTCAAAAAAGCTATTGATTTCATTTTAAGTACCAAAGAATTCCCTTCATTTTTTCCATTAATTATGACAAAAAAGTATCGATACTTGGCGGCCATGAATCGATATTATATCGCCACGCAAAATATCGCGATACTATGCTGTATCGATTTTTCCCCCCACCTCTACTAACTGGACACATACACACTGTACTGCTACAGAGCTAACTGTTAGCACATACACACTGTACTGCTACAGAGCTAACTGTTAGCACATACACACTGTACTGCTACAGAGCTAACTGTTAGCCTGTTAGCACATACACACTGTACTGCTACAGAGCTAACTGTTAGCCTGTTAGCACATACACACTGTACTGCTACAGAGCTAACTGTTAGCCTGTTAGCACATACACACTGTACTGCTACAGAGCTAACTGTTAGCCTGTTAGCACATACACACTGTACTGCTACAGAGCTAACTGTTAGCCTGTTAGCACATACACACTGTACTGCTACAGAGCTAACTGTTTGCCTGTTAGCTCTGCTGCTGCTCTATGAAAGGACAGAATATCACTTTTCCGTTGTGGGATCACTATGAACACTCTGAGGATAAAAGCCGACACAGATCTTTACAGCGATATGTCGGGACGTTTGTAAGACGGCTCTATGAAAGGGGCTATAAGAATTATCAATTTTCAATTTTCTCTTCTTTCTTGTAAATTTGTCGCTGTCACAAGCTCGGTTCCTGACCTCTGAGTGCCTGAAGGAGCTTAAACCGGTCCAGCAGCTGCAGAACTTAAACCTGTTTGTCTTTATTGTTCTCTGCAGACGTCCAGCAGCTGGAAGGGGTTCCTCCTGAGCTCCAGGACCAGAACCAGGACCAGGAGCAGCCAGAGCCCCCACACATTAAAGAGGAGCTGATAGAGGAGGAGGCTGATATCACCAAGTTCTCCTTCACTCGTGTCCCTGTGAAGAGTGAAGATGAAGAAGAGAAACCTCAGTCCTCACAGCTTCATCACACACAGACTGAACACATGGAAACAGAAGCTGCTGGAGAGGACTGTGGAGGACCAGGACCTCTCAGGACCGACTGTGGAGGACCAGGACCACTCAGGACCGACTGTGGAGGACCAGGACCACTCGGGACCGACTGTGGAGGACCAGGACCACTCAGGACCGACTGTGGAGGACCAGGACCACTCAGGACCGACTGTGGAGGACCAGGACCACTCGGGACCGACTGTGGAGGACCAGGACCAGCCAGGACCGACTGTGGAGGACCAGGACCACTCGGGACCGACTGTGGAGGACCAGGACCACTCAGGACCGACTGTGGAGGACCAGGACCACTCGGGACCGACTGTGGAGGACCAGGACCAGCCAGGACCGACTGTGGAGGACCAGGACCACTCGGGACCGACTGTGGAGGACCAGGACCACTCAGGACCGACGGTCCACATCTTCTCTTGCAGCCCGTCAGCGAGGACAATTCTCCGGACTCTTCAGAGACGGACGACAGCGATTGGTCCCAATCGAACGAGGCCCGGTCGGCCGCGGAGCCTCAGAAACACGCCACCGCCGATGATGACGAGACCGGATCCACGATGAAGGAGAGACCGTTTCCTTGCTCCTATTGTGGGAAAAGATTTAGCCTGAAGGGAAACCTGAACAGACACATCAGAGACCACACAGGCGAGAGACCGTTCCCGTGTACCGGCTGCGACAAAACGTTCAAAGACAGCGGCTCGCTAACGGCGCACATGAGGTGCCACACCGGAGAGCAACCGTACAGCTGCTTGTTCTGCGGGAAGAACTTCAGCGGCAGAGGGAACATGACCAGACACATGAGGATCCACACCGGAGAGAAACCCTTCAGCTGCTCCGTGTGCAGCAAAAGCTTCCACGTCAAAGAACATCTCAACAGACACATGAAGTACCACACGGGGGAGAAACCCTTCAGCTGCTCCGTGTGCGGGAAAGGCTGCGCCCAGAAAACAGACCTGAAGAAACACATGAGGGTCCACACGGGGGAGAAACCCTTCAGCTGCCCCTTCTGCGGGAAGTGTTGCGCTGAGAAAGGAGACCTGACGAAACACATGAGGGTCCACACGGGAGAGAAACCTTTCAGCTGCAACGTCTGCGGGAAAAGTTGTGCCCAGAAGGGAAGTCTGAAGATCCACATGAGAGTCCACACCGGAGAGAAACCGTTCAGCTGCTCCGTCTGCGGCAAGAGTTTCACCGTCACCGGACACCTGAAGAGACACATGAAGCTGCACGCCGCCGAGGGGCTGCCGGCGGGCCCCCAGGAGGTAGGACCCAAGGATGCAGAACCCGAGGACGCAGAACCCAAGGACGCAGAACCAGAGAAGGTAGAACCCGAGGAGGGCGATCCTAAGGTGGCAGTCGGGAGGCGAACCTGAATCGACTGTCAGGAACCGAGGCCAAAGACCAGCAGGACGTGGAACCTTGGGAACCTTGGACCCCCTTGTGGCGCCGTAAGTTCTGTTCCTTACTGAAAAAATCAGAAACTATATGATGCAGAACATGAAATGTGGAGAACAAACCGTTTCCTCCTGTCTTTGTTCTCCAAATGTCTAGACATCATCAGGAACCTGAACCTGAGATCTACCAAGACCTCAAGGAACCTCCAGACCTGAACCTGAGATCCACCAGGACCTCCAGGAACCTCCAGACCTGAACCTGAGATCCACCAGGACCTCCAAGAACCTCCAGACCTGAACCTGAGATCCACCAGGACCTCCAGGAACCTCCAAACCTGAACCTGAGATCCACCAGGACCTCCAGGAACCTCCAGACCTGAACCTGATACCCACCAGGACCTCCAGGAACCTCCAGACCTGAACCTGGAGGTCTCAGGTTCACCACGCAATATAACAACGGAACCGTAGAACCAGAGAACATGGGACCGTCAGGAACCTGAACTATTTGTTGATCCGTAAACAGAACCGACTGTATAAAGTTGCTGCTGCTACATTATTGTTGTATAACTTGTGTTATTATTTTATCGTCATGATTATTATTATTGTTATTATTATTATTATGTGATTTAATCTCAGTCAGATATATAATTATTATAATTTATTCCAGTATAATCGTGATATTTATCATTTGAATTTTATTGTAAATAAAAACTTAAACTTTATTTCAGTGATTGACCTGTTTTTATTATTTATCATTATTATAATATAATTTAATCCTGAAGACAGATTATTATTATTATTGTTATGACAAAGTTTTTAAGTCACATTATATATAAATATATATATATATATATAAATACATTTATTTATTTATTTTATTGGATTTTCCAAAAACAAAAACTCAGGGAACATGACAACATTATAGATTATATTTATTTATCATATTTATTTGTTGTTTTACAGCTGAGAGACGAGTTCCGAACCCTGTGTGTGTGTGTGTGTGTGTGTGTGTGTGTGTGTGTGTGTGTGTGTGTACGATTCAGAAACAAATGCTCCTATTTCCACTTTTTCAAGCGCCCCCAAACGCAGCACTGCCTCGTCCCTGAACAGCGGTAGATCGTCTTTAACCCATTGAAGCCTGGACAGCGGATACGTTGTTCTGTAGTATTTGTATAAGCTCTCAGATACTTCTCTTTATATATATATATATATATATTTCATTTCTATCTGCTACAGAGGCTGAAAAATCTATTATTCAGTAGAAGAGTTGACACTTTTTTTTCCAGAATTTTTCAAGAATTTCCAGAAATGTAGAGGCTTATTTTAAAATCGCCCAGCGGTTTTTCAGGCCTCAGTGTGTTAAGGTAACGTGATTCAGCCTGCAGTTGAGTGTGTGGAGCAGTGTTGCCAACTTAGCGACTTTGTCACTAGATTTAGCAACTTTTCAGACCCCCTAGCGGCTATTTTTTTTAAAAGTCACTTTTTCTGGTGTTATTGGAGACTTTTGGAGACTCGTCCACCTTAAATTAGTCTGTCTGTCCACCTTAAATCAGTCAGTCTGTCCACCTTAAATCAGTCTGTCTGTCCACCTTAAATCAATCTGTCTGTCCACCTTAAATCAGTCAGTCTGTCCACCTTAAATCAGTCTGTCCACCTTAAATCAGTCAGTCTGTCCGCCTTAAACCAGTCTGTCAATCTTAAATCAGTCAGTCTGTCCACCTTAAATGAGTCTGTCCACCTTAAATCAGTCAGTCTGTCCACCTTAAATCAGTCTGTCAACCTTAAATCAGTTAGTCTGTCCACCTTAAATGAGTCTGTCCACCTTAAATCAGTCAGTCTGTACACCTTAAATGAGTCTGTCCACCTTAAATCAGTCAGTCTGTCCACCTTAAATGAGTCTGTCCACCTTAAATCAGTTAGTCTGTCCACCTTAAATCAGTTAGTCTGTCCACCTTAAATCAGTCTGTCCACCTTAAATCAGTCAGTCTGTCCACCTTAAATCAGTCTGTCAACCTTAAATGAGTCTGTCCACCTTAAATCAGTCAGTCTGTCCACCTTAAATCAGTCTGTCCACCTTAAATTAGTTAGTCTGTCCACCTTAAATGAGTGTGTCCACCTTAAATGAGTGTGTCCACCTTAAATCAGTCTGTCCACCTTAAATTAGTTAGTCTGTCCACCTTAAATGAGTGTGTCCACCTTAAATGAGTCTGTCCACCTTAAATGAGTCTGTCCACCTTAAATCAGTCAGTCTGTCCACCTTAAATGAGTCTGTCCACCTTAAATTAGTTAGTCTGTCCACCTTAAATGAGTGTGTCCACCTTAAATTAGTTAGTCTGTCCACCTTAAATTAGTTAGTCTGTCCACCTTAAATGAGTCTGTCCACCTTAAATGAGTGTGTCCACCTTAAATCATGTTTCAGGGCGGTGCTGCTCGGCGACCCGCCCGTGGACTCCTTCTCGCCGCTGGTGCTCGCCATGATGGCGGTGGGCCTGGGCACGCCGCTGCTGCTGCTGCTGGTGGGCGGAGTCTGCGTCTGCGTCCTGAAGAGGGCGGCGGCCTCGGCCTCAGCGGCGGCCTACGAGCCAATCAACTGACGGGATCCAGATTTGTTTTTAAAGACTCTGAGACGATGACATCACAGTCCGACCGGCCAATCAGGTCCCAGGACTCGTTTTTAAACTTTTTTTATTTTCTTTTTATGTTTTTAATGGAAACAAAATAATTATTTAAATTATTTTAATGCTTTTTATGGTGATTAAATGTCAACATCAAGTTTGCATCTGATGTTTTATCAACAATAAACAACAACACCTTATATGGACTTCCTGCTTCAGTTGGTTTGGGAATATTTTCAGTTTTCTGATGTTTACAAAGTTTCACTTATTATTATTATTATTATTATAATTATTATTTTTTGAGCTTTTTAACTGAGCTGACATTGGTTTTATTTCATATTCAGTTGGTTTTAGTTTCAAATCTGCAAAATTCTCCCGTTGTTTTCCTTCAATAAAATTATTAATCTTGATTAAGAGTAATTTCTTTTATACTATGACTTTTATTCTGAAATTCAGATGACATGCTATACTATGGCTTTTATTGTGAAATTCAGACAACTAGCTATACTATGACTTTTATTATGAAATTCAGACATGCTATACTATGACTTTTATTATGAAATTCAGACATGCTATACTATGACTTTTATTATGAAATTCAGACATGCTATACTATGACTTTTATTATGAAATTCAGACTTGTTGTAGTGATGCTGTCATACTTCCGGTCTCGAACCCGCCCACCGACCAGCAAATCAAAAAAATGCCGGTTCGGGGAATTCAAGATGGCGGCCCGCGGCTCCTGATGAGGAAGAGGTCTCGTCAGTGTCCGCTCCGGGTTTCAGTCCGTGTTATTATATATATAATAATATATTATTATTATTATTATTATATTATCATATGTTGTAGTTGGATTAATCCTCCAGAACTCCTCCTGGTTCTCCCCGAGGCTCAGAGCCGCCGGAGGCGCCACTTCGTTTGGTTTCTTTTATTCTACAAAAAACTACACTGAAAAATTATTTGTTATTATTTTATTTTTACATTTTTTTTGTTACATTAAGTTTGATTGGTTGTCACAGCCAAGCACCTTTAGATCTCTAGAAGCTGTTGAATCATTCGTTGTCATGGATACCTCGTTGGTGAAAAACGGATGAACGGGTCAAAAGTTAATAAAGATTCACCTTTGACCTGTTGGTGGCGCTAGAGATACACAGAATCACCACTAGAACCAGTAATGTTACATTATTACATTATTACAATATATTATTAGTTATTACATTATCAGGACTTGGTATGAAGGCTAACCTGATGATGTAATAACCTCCATTAATGTTATACTTTATTACATTATTGGTAAAAAGTGTATTACATAATTGAGAAGTTATTACATTATCAGGTTTTATTACATTTTCACTGGACTCCAGTGCAGATTTTTATTACATTATCGGGAAGTGAAAGGCCATAGTCTCCCTAAACTGCAGTATGAACTGATCTTCCCTCTTGTGCAATATCTCACGTGTATATGGACCATATTTATTTTTCACTGCTGCAATTCAAAGTGTGCACCTTATGTCCTTATGTCTGTTTGTATATTATTATTTCTGAGACATTGTCTCTCACACTGACTTGGTGATTGTTTATTAATCTCATTGTACCCAGGTACAGTGACAATAAAAGTGATTCTGATTCTGATTACATCATCAGGTTTTATTACATTTTCACTGGACTCAAGTGCAGATTTTTATTACATTAACGGGAATTTATTACATTATCAGGTTCTACAAGGCTGAAACAGGAAGACTGTCCCACAGCGGGGACACGGTCCTGCAGGGGCCCGGCTGTATGGGCCCTAACCCACAAATCCCAATGAATCTCAACTGTGTAACAGAAGAAACAAGAGTTCAGATTTATACTTTAACCCATTGACGCTAGGAAAGCATTACCGCATTTCTACCATTAAAACCAGGAGCGCTGCTGCGTCACTCTACCATTAAGGCCGGGACAGCGGATACGTCATTTTGTAGTATTTGTAGTTTTTTCCACCTATTTTCGGTCTCTTGGCCAATGAAATGCATCAGAACATGATCAGAATACATGCGGGAGGAATATCTATCCATCTATCTATCTATAGAGATATATATCTATCCATCTATCTATCTATAGAGATATATATCTATCCATCTATCTATCTATAGAGATATATATCTATCCATCTATCTATCTATAGAGATATATATCTATCCATCTATCTATCTATAGAGATATATATCTATCCATCTATCTATCTATCTATATAGATATATATCTATCCATCTATATATCTATATAGATATATATCTATCCATCTATCTATCTATAGAGATATATATCTATCCATCTATCTATCTATAGAGATATATATCTATCCATCTATCTATCTATCTATATAGATATATATCTATCCATCTATATATCTATATAGATATATATCTATCCATCTATCTATCTATAGAGATATATATCTATCCATCTATCTATCTATAGAGATATATATCTATCCATCTATCTATCTATAGAGATATATATCTATCCATCTATCTATCTATAGAGATATATATCTATCCATCTATCTATCTATAGAGATATATATCTATCCATCTATCTATCTATAGAGATATATATCTATCCATCTATCTATCTATAGAGATATATATCTATCCATCTATCTATCTATAGAGATATATATCTATCCATCTATCTATCTATAGAGATATATATCTATCCATCTATCTATCTATAGAGATATATATCTATCCATCTATCTATCTATAGAGATATATATCTATCCATCTATCTATCTATAGAGATATATATCTATCCATCTATCTATCTATAGAGATATATATCTATCCATCTATCTATCTATAGAGATATATATCTATCCATCTATCTATCTATAGAGATATATATCTATCCATCTATCTATCTATAGATATATATCTATCCATCTATCTATCTATAGAGATATATATCTATCCATCTATCTATCTATATAGATATATATCTATCCATCTGTCTATCTATATAGATATATAGCTATCCATCTATCTATCTATAGAGATATATATCTATCCATCTATCTATCTATAGAGATATATATCTATCCATCTATCTATCTATAGAGATATATATCTATCCATCTATCTATCTATAGAGATATATATCTATCCATCTATCTATCTATAGAGATATATATCTATCCATCTATCTATCTATAGAGATATATATCTATCCATCTATCTATCTATAGAGATATATATCTATCCATCTATCTATCTATAGAGATATATATCTATCCATCTATCTATCTATAGAGATATATATCTATCCATCTATCTATCTATAGAGATATATATCTATAGCGGAGGAGCTCAGCAGGAAGTGACGGAAGAGATCTGATGAAAACAGCGCCGATCATTTAATTGCTGATCCGGACTTTGAACCCTCGGAACCAATCGACCAGATTTATGGATGAGGAATATGTTTTTAGACGACATATTTTCACCGAAGAACAGACAGATTTGTGGCCATCTGGAGATAATAATAATATATTAATATTAATAATAATAATAGGCTAATTGATTGTGATGATGATATCAGAAATCATGACTGTTTATGTCTCATATTACTTTATGCCTCGTTGAGTACCCTGAAAAGTGCAATATATAAAATGTGTTATTATAATTATTATGATATATATTTTTTTTTATTACAGTAGGCTAATGAGAACTATGTCTTGTTCTTCCAGTGGTCATATCATGTTAGCATCTTGCTAATGGGCATGTATTAGTATTATGCATAGGATTTTTATTCAGTCAAATGTAACATTTGCTGAGTTTGTTGATTTTTTAAAAAAATGTATTGAAGGTTTGGACAAATAAACTCAACTTCTCATGAAAGCCACGGGTATAAGCTCTCAAATACTTTTTGAATTTCATTTTTATCTGCTACAGAGGCTGAAAAATCTATTATTTAGTAGGTGTTGAATTTCCAGAAAAACTTCAGGTTTTAGGGGGTCATTTGAGGTTTTACAGGCATTTTTTTCCAGGCGCTTTAGGCCTTAATGGGTTAAGGAAAGAAGGAAACACAAAGTCAAAGCAATAAAAACCCACAGACCTGATAATTAGAGTAAAATGTGTTCTAATAAGTGAACTTTTGTTACTAAGTTTAACAACAAATTTTTAGTGTAATTCTTCTATAATTTGAGAGAACGGACTGAGTGAATATCGTCTCGGGGATAAATAGTAATTTTGATTTGATTTGGTAGATAAAAACAGAAACATTAAGACAATGGTCGTTGTGAAAGATTTTATTTATCAGCTTTTATTGTCACGTCTGAAGATATCAGAGACTCTCAGGAAACAAGACTTCAGGAGAGAAACCTGCTTTATCTCTCGTCAATCTTCATTTTATTTCAGTTTAAGTCACAATCTGAACAAGGAGCGGTTCCTCTACTGTGTTCCTCTAAATGTTCAAATGGTCTCGAGTCACCGACACAAAGTTCTTCGTTCTTCAGAGAGTCTGAACCTGACGGAGGCTCTCCGTCCCCTCCAGACTCCACATCAGTCTCTGAGGTACCATGAGGATCTGGATCAGGGTTCCTGTGTGGTCCTGGTTCTCCACATCTGTGGTTCCTGAGCTGCTTCATCCAGGTGAACCTCTGCCCGCAGCCGGAGCAGCCGAAGGGTTTCTCCCCCGTGTGGGTTCTCATGTGGATGTTGATGCTTCCGTTCCGGGTGAAGAACCTGTTACAGACGGAGCAGCCGAAGGGTTTCTCCCCCGCCCGGCTCGTCACGCTTCCCTCACAGACAAATCTTTTGCCGCACTGAGAGCAGCTGAACGGTTTCTCACCGCTGACGGGAACCTCTTCACTGCTCAGAGAGTTTAAACCAGACTCAGACTCACTGGTCTCCGTCCAGTCCTCCCAGTCTCCTGCACCTGGACCAGAGTTCCTATCTGGTCCTGGTCCTGAACAGTCCTCTCCATCAGGTTCTGCTTTGACCTGCGGAGGCTGAACAGGAACACATCTGTGGCTCCTGAAGTGATGAAGCCAGGAGTACGATTTGCCGCAGATGCTGCAGTCGTAGTTCTTCTGATGGTCGTGGGCCTCCATGTGTTTGTTCAGACACCTCCTCCAGGCGAACTCCTGTCCACAGGTCCTGCATCTGAACTGAGTCTGTCTGGTGTGGATCCTCATGTGCTGGACTAAAGCTTCGCTGTCACTGAAGCCTGCGTCGCACACGGAGCAGTGGAGCGGTTTCTCCTCGGTGTGGCAGTGAGAGTTGAGGCTGTTGCTGAGCGGTCTCTCTCCTGCAGGAGGACTCAGCAGAGTGTGACTGTCCTCAGAGGAGCCCAGACCTCCTGTCACACTGACGGACACGTCCTCAGTTTTCACGTGGTTCGGTCCCGTCCCGTAGACGCCGTCCTCGGTCTTGGGTTCGAGTTCGGCCTCGTCGTCGTCGGAGCAGCTGAAAGTAAATGTGGGATAAACCTGCAACAACTTCCTGTTCCTCTGGTACGTGAACCCTGACTGATGCTTCCTGGTCTCCCTCCAGAACTCCATGTCAACGCTGTCTTCAGCTTCAGAGGACGGTTCAGTCTTTATATCAGCGACGGGGATCAGATGTGGATCTGGATCACAGCTCCTGTCTGGTCCTGGTTCTGGTCCTCCACAGTCCTCCCCAGCAGCTTCTGTCTCCATGTGTTCAGCTGAGCTGCTGGCTGGCGGCTCGGCCTCCAGGTTCTCCTCGGTCAGCTGGAAGGGCGAGGACTGACCGCCGAGACACTTGTGGATCTTCAGGTGGTAGAGCTGAGCGAAGCGCCGGTCGCAGACGCTGCAGCCGAAGCGTTTCTCTCCGGCGTGGACGATCATGTGACCCAGACTTCCTGCTTGTATGAAGCCTTTCCGACACACCGAGGAGATGAAGAGTTCCTCCGCCGTGTGAGTTCTCATGTGTTGAAGCAAGTAATACTTCACCAGGAAGCTCTTCCCGCAGACGGAGCAGCTGACGGGTTTCTCCCGGCGGTGGGTGCTCATGTGGACCTTGAGGTGTCCGCTCTGCGTGAACGAGCGATGACACACCGAGCAGCTGAACGGTTTCTCTCCCGTGTGAGTTCTCATGTGAATCTTCACGCTTCCGTTGGTGACAAATCTTTTCCCGCACTCGGAGCAGCTGAACGGTTTCTCTGGTTTCCACGCGCTGACGGGAGCTTCGTGGTTCTGCTGAGAGCTGGAACCTGACGGAGGTTCTCCGGTCTCCGTCCAGTCCCAGCTGTCATCGGTCTCCGGTTCAGAAGAGCCTCCGGTCTGATCGTCACTCACAGGCTGTAAACGAGGATCTGGGTCAGAGGTCCGGCCTGGTCCAGGTCCTGGTCCTGGTCCTGGTCCAGAAGTGACAAAATTACAAAAAGTTACAAATTTACAAGAAAAAAGTGACAAAATTAGAAATTTATGAGAAAAAAAAAAGACAAATTCACTGAAAAAAAGTGACAAATTTACAAGAAAAAAGTGACAAATTTACTAGAAAAAAGTGACAAAACTACATGAAAGAATGAAAAATTTACTGGAAAAACTTGTCAAATGTACCAGTAGAAAAGTGACAGAGGTCTTCTTCATCTTCACTCTTCACAGGGACACGAGTGAAGGAGAACTTGGTGATATCAGCCTCCTCCAGACCTTCAAGCTGCTCCCCCTCCTGACTGCTCCACACCTCCTGCTGCTCCTCTTTGATGTGTGGGGGCTCTGGCTCCTCCTGGTCCTGGTTCTGGTCCTGGTCCTGGTCCAGGCTGCGGCTCCTCTCCTGCTCTCCTCCACCAACAATCACTTTCTGGACATCTGAAGGTAAATCTGAAACACAGAAAATAAAGTTATTAATGAATATTTGGACATTCTCCTCCGTCATCCAGTGGAAGTTTTCCCAGAGACTCCCCTCTTCTTCTTCTTCTTCTTCTTCTTCTCCTTCTGACAGTTAATTGACCAAACTAATAGTCTGTTGCAGTAAATAATAATCTTAATAACCTGCAGCTCTGAATATCTAATAACTGGACCAGACTGACCCTCGACAACATTAAATAAACACAAATTCTTCCGTCTATAAACCGGTAAGAACACCCAGGAACCCGGCCGGGTCGCAGGGGGCAGCAGCACAAAGAGTTCTGAGTCCAGGAGGTCTGAGGACCTGGTCCCTGGTCCCTGGTCTCTGGTGAATCTGGACTTTAGAGAGATTTCACGTCTCATTTGGTGAATCCAGGATTGATTTTGGAACGGCAGAAATCTGGACAAACTCGGAGGTTCGTTTAATGAAGAGACGCTCGACTCTCTGATCCACGAAGAGAAGAAGAAGAAGAAGAAGAAGAAGAAGAAGAAGAAGAAGAAGAAGAAGAACTCAAGACTAATAATAATAATAATAATAATAATAATAAACCGTCGATCTCTAAACGTTTCCAGGTTCTTTTAAAGGTTCAGTGTGAAGAATTCAGATCATTTACTGACGGAAAAGTTAAAAAGCATCAAAATGTTCTTAAAGAATTAAAAGTTAAAAACCTGCAGATTGTTCAGCTTCATAAATTACAGATTATTATTATTATTATTATTATTATTATTATTATTATTGATGCATTCATGAAATGTCAAAGTGAAGCTAATTTCAACTACTAAATTTACTTCCAAATTTATTCTCATTTTAAAATGATGAATAAATGCATATTAATCTGTTTGATAAGGACACATGACATTTTTATTCTTTTTTTACAAAAAAGTAAAAAAGTTTAATTCTTTTTTAAAGCATCTAAATAAAAACATCTGGAATCCTTTTTTCTGTATTTTCTGTCGATCAAATCCCACCAACAGCCACAGAAAAAATAAATACATAAATAATAATAATAATGAAATAAATAAAGAGAGAAAAAAAATTATAAACTGTGATAATAAAAATAAATACATAATCACGACAACATTCATAGTAGAAAAATAAATCAATGACACGGTAAAGAAGAAATATAATATAAAAATGGAAATAAATAGTTTCTAAAATATAATAAATAAACCCTAACCCTAACCCCCTCTCTCTGAAACAGCTACTACACCCATTCTGATACACCTGGCCTGGGTCCACTCACTTTAATAATCTGCGTCCCATTTCCAATCTACCATTCATCTCAAGAATCCTCAAAAAATCTGTTTCCTCTCAACTCCACAACCACCAACAACGTGTACGAGCAGTTTCAATCCCAACCAGCACTCCTCCAAATCACAAATCACCGTCTCAAAGCCTCCGATTCTGGTTTTCTCTCCATCTGGTTCACTTCCCACCTTTCCTGTCGCACACAATTCATCCACCTGGAACCCTAAAAGTCCCAACTCTCCCTGTTCCTGCCGGTGTGCCCCAGGGATCTGTCCCGGTGCCCCAGGGATCTGTCCCGGTGCCCCAGGGATCTGTCCCGGTGCCCCAGGGATCTGTCCCGATGCCCCAGGGATCTGTCCTGGGCCCCAGGGATCTGTCCTGGTGCCCCAGGGATCTGTCCTGGGCCCCAGGGATCTGTCCTGGGCCCCAGGGATCTGTCCTGGTGCCCCAGGGATCTGTCCCGGGGCCCCAGGGATCTGTCCTGGGGCCCCTCCTCTCCATTATCTACTTACTCCCTCTCGCTCAGATCTTCCTCAAACACAACATACTGTTCCACTGCTACGCAGATGACACCCAGCTCTACCTCTCTACCAAACCCTCCTCCTCACTCCCACCGACCTCCCTAACCCTCTGTCTGCAACAAATTCATTCTTGGTTCTCCTCCAACTTCCTCAAACTTAATAGCTCTAAAACTAACCCTGTTAGCACATACACACTGTACTGCTACAGAGCTAACTGTTAGCCTGTTAGCACATACACACTGTACTGCTACAGAGCTAACTGTTAGCCTGTTAGCACATACACACTGTACTGCTACAGAGCTAACTGTTAGCCTGTTAGCACATACACACTGTACTGCTACAGAGCTAACTGTTAGCCTGTTAGCACATACACACTGTACTGCTACAGAGCTAACTGTTAGCCTGTTAGCACATACACACTGTACTGCTACAGAGCTAACTGTTAGCCTGTTAGCACATACACACTGTACTGCTACAGAGCTAACTGTTAGCCTGTTAGCACATACACACTGTACTGCTACAGAGCTAACTGTTAGCACATACACACTGTACTGCTACAGAGCTAACTGTTAGCACATACACACTGTACTGCTACAGAGCTAGCTGTTAGCCTGTTAGCACATACACACTGTACTGCTACGGAGCTAACTGTTAGCACATACACACTGTACTGCTACAGAGCTAACTGTTAGCACATACACACTGTACTGCTACGGAGCTAACTGTTAGCCTGTTAGCACATACACACTGTACTGCTACAGAGCTAACTGGTAGCCTGTTAGCACAAACACACTGTACTGCTACGGAGCTAACTGTTAGCACATACACACTGTACTGCTACAGAGCTAACTGTTAGCACATACACACTGTACTGCTACGGAGCTAACTGTTAGCCTGTTAGCACATACACACTGTACTGCTACAGAGCTAACTGTTAGCCTGTTAGCACAAACACACTGTACTGCTACGGAGCTAACTGTTAGCACATACACACTGTACTGCTACAGAGCTAACTGTTAGCCTGTTAGCACATACACACTGTACTGCTACAGAGCTAACTGTTAGCCTGTTAGCACATACACACTGTACTGCTACAGAGCTAACTGTTAGCCTGTTAGCACATACACACTGTACTGCTACAGAGCTAACTGTTAGCCTGTTAGCACATACATACTGTACTGCTACAGAGCCAACTGGCTAACCAGCTTTTACAAATGTTGCGTGTTGTTGTGGTGTCCAGTTCTACGTCACATCCTGTTTAGTGTTCTATCCAATCAGCAACCAGGCTGTTTACAGGGAGAACAAAGAACCTGCTCTTCTACTGGGACTAAAGAAGTCCAGATAAAAGTCCGCTAGAACGGCTCGTATTCAGATTTAGGAACGTTTCAGAGTGAGACCCTCCTCCTGGGTATGAGACTGGAGTGGAAACAACCTGAATGAGTCTGTTGCTGCATCAAACATGTTGACAACAGACTCACAACGATCTCCAGATGTTACTGGAGGATCTGAACCCAGTTAGTGATTCAGTCACATGGTTTCATTCTTCAACTGAAACACATCTGGATCTGCTCCAAGATGTTGTTGTTGTTGTTGTTGTGAGATGTTGTTGTGAGATGTTGTTGTTGTGGGATGTTGTTGTTGTTGTTGTTGTAAGATGTTGTTGTTGTGAGATGTTGTTGTTGTTGTTGTTGTTGTGAGATGTTGTTGTGGTTGTTGTTGTGAGATGTTGTTGTTGTGAGATGTTGTTGTTGTTGTTGTTGTGAGATGTTGTGGGATGTTGTTGTTGTGAGATGTTGTTGTTGTTGTTGTTTTAAGATGTTGTTGTTGTTGTTGTTGTTGTGGGACAGGTCAGTAGAGACAGTAAACACACTGCAACAAACTGGACTACACCACTGGAGATATTGATGTGTTTGTAGTGACCTGTGTGGTTGCAGCAGTCCTCCTCTTCTTCCTCCTCCTCCTCCTCCTCCTCCTCCTCTTCTTCCTCCTCTTCTTCCTCCTCCTCCTCCTCCTCCTCCTCCTCTTCTTCTTCTTCTTCCCCCTCTTCCTCCTCCTCCTCCTCCTCCTCCTCCTCCTCCTCCTCTCTGATGTCCAGATGTTGGTTCCGTCTGAGGTCCATCCTCCTCTCTTGTCCCCCGGCCGGAACTATCAACAAGCTTCTTAAAGTCCAGCAGGAGGAGAAAGAAACTGTTAGCAGGAGCTAGCTGCTAGCGGCTAACGCTAGCTTAGCAACATTAGCTTCAGGAAACGCGTTTCCGGCGGCAGAAAGGAAACCAAGCTGCTGTTTGTGGTTTAGTTTCAGCTTTTCAAAGCTCATCCAGCAGTTTGTGATCTTCTCTTTCTTTCCTCACTAAACACTGGCGCCTTTTACTGCTCCGGCCCACAAACACGGACACTACCACTAGTAGTTCCGGGGGGAAGGGAGACGGGGCGGACCGGACACACTTCCGCTCACCGGAAGTCTTTCAAAATAAATCACTGATAAATAAACAGAGACGTAATAAAGAGGAGACGATTACTATCACATACACATAAAGATATATAATATATATAATATATTATTATGTCTATAACTACTACCATACACATATAAATATATATTATATATTATTATGTCTATAACTACTACCATAAACATATAAAGATATATTATATATATTATATATTATTATGTCTATAACTACTACCATACACATAATAATATATATAATATATTATTATGTCTATAACTACTACCATACACATATAAAGATATATTATATATTATTATGTCTATAACTACTACCATACACATATAAAGATATATTATATATTATTATGTCTATAACTACTACCATAAACATATAAAGATATATTATATATATTATATATTATTATGTCTATAACTACTACCATACACATAATAATATATATAATATATTATTTTGTCTATAACTACTACCATAAACATATAAAGATATATTATATATACTATTATGTCTATAACTACTACCATAAACATATAAAGATATATTATATATTATTTTGTCTATAACTACTACCATAAACATATAAAGATATATTATATATACTATTATGTCTATAACTACTACCATAAACATATAAAGATATATTATATATATTATATATTATTATGTCTATAACTACTACCATACACATATAAAGATATATTATATATATTATATATTATTATGTCTATAACTACTACCATACACATATAAAGATATTTTATATATATAATATATTATTATGTCTATAACTACTACCATAAACATATAAAGATATATTATATAAAACCTGAATATTTTTAATAGTTATAGTGAAATAATACTTTATTGATGATGAAAACATTGGTCATTTTTAGATGACAGCAAAAATAAATATAAAATAAATTATTATTTCACTATTACTATTGAAAAAAATATTCAGGTTTTCTTACTTTTTTTCTCTTGAAATGAGGCCTAATTTTGTATATTTGACTAAAATTGACCAATAATAATGAAAAAAAAATTGTAAATTATATATCAATGTGTTGGTCATGGGTTGCCTTAAAAGGCGAATAAAATAGTTGTTAATAATTATTTTCTATATGTCCGACAGGGTTCATATGTTGTTTTCTTCCTCAGAATGTACAAGAGACTTTGTTTCTGTTGACATTCATATGTGGGAAAAGTGTTTGTGATGTGAATATATATATTGTACATTTATCAATAAAAAATGTATCACAAAAAAAATGTTTATTGACTGATTGATGGTGGATCTGTTGGTCTTTATCTTCTGTTTGTTTTATAATATAGACATTATTCTTGGCAGCCAGGGGGTTACAGACAGAAAAACAAACAAAAACAGACAAACATTAACACTGGAACAGAAATTTAAAAAACAAAAACAAAAACAAATTAACATGATGTATAATTCATCAATCATTTTTGTATTTGTCCAAAACAAAGTCAGTTTCAGAGCCTTCTTGTTCTTTAGTCCCTTCATAGAAGTTTTATTATTACAATTATTATTATTATTATTATTATTATTATTATTACAATTATTATTATTATTATTATTATTACAATTATTATTATTATTATTATTATTATTGTTATTATTATTATTACAATTATTATTATTATTAGCTGGTTTGGAGTCAGAACATTTCTTCTTCTGTGTGTGAAACTCATTTTCTACAGAGGCTTACTGCATTCACTTAAAAAAATAAAACCCATTTTTTCGGAGTAATTTATTTTTTTGTTTGTTTTTGAACGTGATAATTTCTATTTTTCTGACTAATTTTTTTCTGTTTTTCTGGTATTTGTTGTTTTTTTTTTTGTATTTTTGTATTTTTGTCTGACTAATTTGTTTTTGTTTTTCTGAACACTTCAAGGTTTTCATCTTTGTAATTTATAAATTACCCCCCCCCCCCTCGTGACCAGCTGATCTTTGTTGTGCGTAACTACGTCACGCCGTGCCCCCCCCCCCCCTCCCTCCTCCTCTTCCTCTCCTCCATTATTATCCGTGTGAAGCTCCAGGAGCCGCAGCGGGACTCGGGACAGCAGCAGGCCGAGCAGGAGGCCGGAGCGCCGGGAGGATGAGCCCGGAGCCGCCGCTGCTGATCCCCGGAGGAGGAGACATGTCTGCGGCTTGAAGCGGCGCTGCGCCTCGGTGAGAGGAAGAGCTCCGGGATTCACCATCATCATCATCATCAGCATCATTTTCACCATTATTATCATTATTATCATCACCATTATTATTATTATTATCATTATTATTATTATTATTATTATCATTATTATCATCATTATTATTATTATTATTATTATTATGGTTCACATGACTCTCTCTCTCCCGCAGCGGCTCTCTGTCGGGATGTCTGGGCCGCCTGGACCCGGGCCTGCTGGTCCCGGACCCGGACCCGGTCCTGGACCCGGAGCGGGACCCGGAGCGGGGCCCGGAGCGGGGCCGGGCCCGGAGCTGCCGGACCTGAGCCACCTGACGGAGGAGGAGCGCAGCATCATCCTGTCGGTGATGGAGAGACAGAAGAAGGAGGAGGAGAAGGAGCAGAGCATGCTCAAGTAAGCGGCTCATTATTGATTATTGATTATTCATTATTGATTATTCATTATTCATTATTCATCGGCATTTAAAAATAATAATAAAAGCACGGCGCCTCCGGTGGGGGCTGCCCTTCAGAATAAAAGCCCACCTCGGATGGAGACTGGAAGGTTTTTAAACTGCGGTAAAATGACGTCACAGGTCCCGGTGACGTCACATGACCTCTGAACTTCAGTCAGTCTCATGCCGGTTGTCAGGGTCACGTGACCTGAGGCTGGTTCACGGATCAATAAATATGATTTATGATTATTTGTATCAGATCATTTTGGCTTCAAATGATCAGTTATAAACATTTATTCAGATTTAGTCTTTTATAAATGCTGCTTCCTGTTTATTTGTTGTTGTTGTTGTTGTTGTTGTTTACACTCACTGAGACTCTTCACTGTGAGGTGAAACTGTTTGATTGACGGCTCAGTAATCTGACAGCTGATTGGTCGAGAGGTTTAGACTGTTACTGCTTCTTTAGAACCTCATGACCTTTGACCCACAGCTTCATCTGTCAATGTGGGTTCTCTCTCTCTCTGTGTCAGTGTGGGTTCTCTCTCTCTCTGTGTCAGTGTGGGTTCTCTCTCTCTCTGTGTCAATGTGGGTTCTCTCTCTCTGTGTCAGTGTGGGTTCTCTCTCTCTCTGTGTCAGTGTGGGTTCTCTGTCTCTCTGTGTCAATGTGGGTTCTCTCTCTCTGTGTCAGTGTGGGTTCTCTCTCTCTCTGTGTCAGTGTGGGTTCTCTGTCTCTCTGTGTCAATGTGGGTTCTCTCTCTCTCTGTCAGTGTGGGTTCTCTCTCTCTGTGTGTCAATGTGGGTTCTCTCTCTCTGTGTGTCAGTGTGGGTTCTCTCTCTGTGTCAGTGTGGGTTCTCTCTCTCTCTGTGTCAGTGTGGGTTCTCTCTCTCTCTGTCAATGTGGGTTCTCTCTCTCTGTGTCAGTGTGGGTTCTCTCTCTCTCTCTGTGTCAGTGTGGGTTCTCTCTCTCTGTGTGTCAGTGTGGGTTCTCTCTCTCTCTGTGTCAGTGTGGGTTCTCTCTCTCTCTGTGTCAGTGTGGGTTCTCTCTCTCTCTCTGTCAGTGTGGGTTCTCTCTCTCTCTGTGTCAGTGTGGGTTCTCTCTCTCTCTGTCAGTGTGGGTTCTCTCTCTCTCTCTCTGTCAGTGTGGGTTCTCTCTCTCTCTGTGTCAGTGTGGGTTCTCTCTCTCTCTGTCAGTGTGGGTTCTCTCTCTCTCTCTCTGTGTCACTGTGGGTTCTCTCTCTCTCTGTGTCAGTGTGGGTTCTCTCTCTCTCTCTGTCAGTGTGGGTTCTCTCTCTCTCTGTGTCAGTGTGGGTTCTCTCTCTCTCTGTGTCAGTGTGGGTTCTCTCTCTCTCTGTCAGTGTGGGTTCTCTCTCTCTCTCTCTGTCAGTGTGGGTTCTCTCTCTCTGTGTGTCAGTGTGGGTTCTCTCTCTCTCTGTGTCAGTGTGGGTTCTCTCTCTCTCTGTCAGTGTGGGTTCTCTCTCTCTCTCTGTGTCAGTGTGGGTTCTCTCTCTCTCTGTGTCAGTGTGGGTTCTCTCTCTCTCTCTGTCAGTGTGGGTTCTCTCTCTGTCTGTGTCAGTGTGGGTTCTCTCTCTCTCTGTGTCAGTGTGGGTTCTCTCTCTCTCTGTGTCAGTGTGGGTTCTCTCTCTGTCTGTGTCAGTGTGGGTTCTCTCTCTCTCTCTGTGTCAGTGTGGGTTCTCTCTCTCTCTCTCTGTCAGTGTGGGTTCTCTCTCTCTCTGTGTCAGTGTGGGTTCTCTCTCTCTCTGTCAGTGTGGGTTCTCTCTCTCTCTCTCTGTCAGTGTGGGTTCTCTCTCTCTCTGTGTCAGTGTGGGTTCTCTCTCTCTCTGTGTCAGTGTGGGTTCTCTCTCTCTCTGTCAGTGTGGGTTCTCTCTCTCTGTCAGTGTGGGTTCTCTCTCTCTCTCTCTCTCTCTGTCAGTGTGGGTTCTCTCTCTCTCTCTGTGTCAGTGTGGGTTCTCTCTCTCTCTCTGTGTCAGTGTGGGTTCTCTCTCTGTCTGTGTCAGTGTGGGTTCTCTCTCTGTGTCAGTGTGGGTTCTCTCTCTCTCTGTCAGTGTGGGTTCTCTCTCTCTCTGTGTCAGTGTGGGTTCTCTCTCTCTGTGTCAGTGTGGGTTCTCTCTCTCTCTCTGTCAGTGTGGGTTCTCTCTCTCTCTCTGTGTGTCAGTGTGGGTTCTCTCTCTCTCTGTGTCAGTGTGGGTTCTCTCTCTCTCTCTGTGACAGTGTGGGTTCTCTCTCTCTGTGTCAGTGTGGGTTCTCTCTCTGTGTGTCAGTGTGGGTTCTCTCTCTCTGTGTCAGTGTGGGTTCTCTCTCTCTCTGTGTCAGTGTGGGTTCTCTCTCTCTCTCTGTGTCAGTGTGGGTTCTCTCTCTCTCTGTGTCAGTGTGGGTTCTCTCTCTGTCTGTGTCAGTGTGGGTTCTCTCTCTGTCTGTGTCAGTGTGGGTTCTCTCTCTGTGTCAGTGTGGGTTATCTCTCTGTGTCAGTGTGGGTTCTCTCTCTGTGTCAGTGTGGGTTCTCTCTGTCTGTGTCAGTGTGGGTTCTCTCTCTGTCTGTGTCAGTGTGGGTTCTCTCTGTCTGTGTCAGTGTGGGTTCTCTCTCTGTGTCAGTGTGGGTTCTCTCTGTCTGTGTCAGTGTGGGTTCTCTCTCTGTGTCAGTGTGGGTTCTCTCTCTGTCTGTGTCAGTGTGGGTTCTCTCTCTGTCTGTGTCAGTGTGGGTTCTCTCTCTGTGTGAGTGTGGGTTCTCTCTGTCTGTGTCAGTGTGGGTTCTCTCTGTCTGTGTGTCAGTGTGGGTTCTCTCTGTCTGTGTGTCAGTGTGGGTTCTCTCTCTGTGTCAGTGTGGGTTCTCTCTCTCTCTGTGTCAGTGTGGGTTCTCTCTGTCTGTGTCAGTGTGGGTTCTCTCTCTGTGTCAGTGTGGGTTCTCTCTGTCTGTGTCAGTGTGGGTTCTCTCTCTGTGTCAGTGTGGGTTCTCTCTGTCTGTGTCAGTGTGGGTTCTCTCTCTGTGTCAGTGTGGGTTCTCTCTCTGTGTCAGTGTGGGTTCTCTCTGTCTGTGTGTCAGTGTGGGTTCTCTGTCTGTGTCAGTGTGGGTTCTCTCTCTGTCTGTGTCAGTGTGGGTTCTCTCTCTCTGTGTCAGTGTGGGTTCTCTCTCTGTGTGAGTGTGGGTTCTCTCTCTGTCTGTGTCAGTGTGGGTTCTCTCTCTGTGTCAGTGTGGGTTCTCTCTCTGTGTCAGTGTGGGTTCTCTCTCTGTGTCAGTGTGGGTTCTCTCTCTGTCTGTGTCAGTGTGGGTTCTCTCTCTGTGTGAGTGTGGGTTCTCTCTCTCTGTGTCAGTGTGGGTTCTCTCTGTCTGTGTCAGTGTGGGTTCTCTCTCTGTGTGAGTGTGGGTTCTCTCTGTCTGTGTCAGTGTGGGTTCTCTCTCTCTGTGTCAGTGTGGGTTCTCTTTGATCTGGAAGGTTCTCTGAGAACCGGTTCTTTAATTCAGCCTTTTCTTGATGGAGTTTTGTACTACAGGGCATGAAGACGTTGCAAAGCACTCTGGGAAGTGTAGTCCATCAGAGCGTGTGAATGTTTGTTTTTAATTTTTCTTAATTTGGTATTATTTATCATTATTTTATTTTGAATGTTAACTTCCTGTTTGAATTTTCAGTTAAAAACATCAAACTGATCCGTTTGTTTGATTTTTATTTTATATTGTTTTTTTTTTGTTTTGATATTTTCATGTTTACATCTCATCCATCATCAGAGATCAGGAGGATGTGAAACCTCCATCAGACTCGTAAGTCAAAACTACATCTCCCAGAGTGCACCTGTCCTGGCCACACCTCTTCCCCAAACCCCAGTCAAACTACTTCCTGTCTCCCAAACTGGCAACCTCATTCAAACTACTTACAGGCTGTATCCAAAACTGGCAACTTCAGTCAAACTACTTCCTGTCTCCCAAACTTGCAACCTCATTCAAACTAAACTGAATCTGGCAACCTCAGTCAAACAACTTACTGTCTTCGAAACTGGCAACCTCAGTCAAACTACTTCCTGTCTCCCAAACTGGCAACCTCAGCCCAACTACTTCCTGTCTCCCAAACTTGCAACCTCATTGAAACTAAACTGAATCTGGCAACCTCAGTCAAACAACTTACTGTCTTCGAAACTGGCAACCTCAGTCAAACTACTTCCTGTCTCCCAAACTGGCAACCTCAGCCCAACTACTTCCTATTTCCCAAACTGGCAACCTCAGTCAAACTACTTCCTGTCTCCCAAACTGGCAACCTCAGTCAAAGTAGTTCCTGTCTCCCAAACTGGCAACCTCAGTCAAACTACTTCCTGTCTCCCAAACTGGCAACCTCAGTCAAACTACTTTCTGTCTCCCAAACTGGCAACCTCAGTCAAACTACTTTCTGTCTCCCAAACTGGCAACCTGATATTTCTTCCGTTATTATGTATTTTTGTCAGAGGTAACGCTGGCCTTCTGCTAACGATCTGTCCCGCCCACAGGAAGTTACATCAGCAGTTTGAGATGTACAAGGACCAGGTGAAGAAGCTGGGGGAGGAGCCTCCGGCGGCTCCGGCGGCGAGGGCGGAGCCTGCCACCTGCGGCGTCTGTCGCAAGACCAAGTTCGCAGACGGCTGCGGGCGCGCATGCTGCTACTGCCAGAGACGCTTCTGTGCTCGCTGCGGGGGGCGTGTCCTCCTGAGGGCCCGCAAGGTGGGGTGTGTGTGTGTGTGTGTGTGTGTGTGTGTGTGTGCGTGTGTGTGTCTGTGTGTGTGTGTGTGTGTGTGTGTGTGTCTGTGTGTGTGTGTGTGTGTGTGTGTCTGTGTGTGTGTGTGTGTGTGTGTGTGTGTGTGTCTGTGTGTCTGTGTGTGTGTGTGTGTCTGTGTGTGTGTGTGTGTGTCTGTGTGTGTGTGTGTCTGTGTGTGTGTGTGTGTGTGTCTGTGTGTCTGTGTGTGTGTCTGTGTGTCTGTGTGTGTGTGTGTGTGTGTGTGTGTCTGTGTGTCTGTGTGTGTGTGTGTGTGTGTGTGTGTGTGTCTGTGTGTCTGTGTGTCTGTGTGTGTGTGTGTGTGTGTGTGTGTGTCTGTGTGTGTGTGTGTGTGTGTGTGTGTGTGTGTGTGTCTGTGTGTGTGTGTGTGTGTGTGTGTGTCTGTGTGTGTCTGTGTGTGTGTGTGTGTGTCTGTGTGTCTGTGTGTCTGTGTGTGTGTGTGTGTGTCTGTGTGTGTGTGTCTGTGTGTCTGTGTGTGTGTGTGTGTGTGTGTGTGTGTGTGTGTCTGTGTGTGTGTGTGTCTGTGTGTGTGTGTGTGTGTGTGTGTCTGTGTGTGTGTGTGTGTCTGCTCATTGAGCTTCTACCTGCTGCAGCATCAGATCCAGATCTCTAATGCTGCTCCAGAGTTGTCTCTGGTTCTGCTCCTAGCTACCTGAACCTGGTTCAGACCTGCTGCCTCACCACGCTGAGCTCTTCCAGTGAACGGTTCTGGCTCTGCCCCCCGTTGGTCCAAGACAATCCAGACTCTTTGTGTTTGTTGTTCCCCGCTGGTGGAACCACTAGCAGTTCCTCCAGAGCAGGGTTCCTCTCTACCTTTAGAACCTCCTGGAGACCTTCAGAGAGCATCTTCTCTCCTAGACCACACCATGATTCTGCTCCTCAAAGAATCCTCACCAGCACTAACAGCTCTTACTGCACTAGACCTTGATTGTTTGTCTTTACTCTTCCTGTAAGTCGCTTTGGATAAAAGCGTCTGCTAAATGACTAAATGTAATGTAAATGTGTGTGTGTGTGTGTGTGTGTGTGTACGTGTGTGTATATGTGTGTGGGTGTGTGATATCATCTTCTATGTCCCATAGAACTCAATGAGAAACTGACTGTAAAGAGGAGCTGAACAGCAGCAGCTCTCCGAACTTTTGTTGATCTGTTTGTTGTTGACCTGTGTGTTGTTGACCTGTTTGTTGACCTGTGTGTTGTTGACCTGTTTGTTGACCTGTGTGTTGTTGACCTGTTTGTTGACCTGCGTGTTGACCTGCGTGTTGACCTGTTTGTTGACCTGCGTGTTGTTTACCTGTTTGTTGTTTACCTGTGTGTTGTTGTGTTCAGGTGATGTGGGTGTGTAACGTGTGCCGGAGGAAGCAGGAGATTCTGACCCGTTCTGGCGAGTTTCACTCCAACGTGTCTCTGCTGTCTGTGAACAACGCCTCACACGGGGTTCCCAACCCACCAACGCAGGGGCTGCTGGGGGCCCCGGGGCCTCTGAGCAACGGAGCCACTGAGCGGTGAGTAGAACCCAGCAGAATTTGACCCTTAAAGAGTTAATTAGTTTGGTTTGTTGTTAATTACAGTGTGACCCCCCCCCCCGCCTGGTTTAATCAGATTAACAGAATAATAATCCTGCAGCTCAGAGACACACACAGATTAACTGCTGCTGCTAATACTGCTGCTAGTACTGCTGCTATACAGCAGCATGCTGACAGCACAGGCTAACAGGCTAACACAGGCTAACAACAGGCTAACAACAGGCTAACAACAGGTTAATAATAGGGTAAAAACAGGCTAACACAGGCTAACAGGTTAATAATAGGGTAAGAACAGGCTAACACAGGCTAACAACAGGCTAACAATAGGGTAACAACAAGCTAACACAGGCTAACAACAGGCTAACAACAGGTTAATAATAGGGTAAAAACAGGCTAACACAGGCTAACAACAGGTTAACAATAGGGTAACAACAGACCAATACAGGCTAACAACAGGCTAACACAAGCTAACAACAGGCTAACAACAGGCAAACAACAGGTTAACACAGGCTAACAACAGGCTAACAACAGGTTAATAATAGGGTAAAAACAGGCTAACACAGGCTAACAACAGGTTAATAATAGGGTAAAAACAGGCTAACACAGGCTAACAACAGGCTAACAACAGGTTAATAATAGGGTAAAAACAGGCTAACACAGGCTAACAACAGGCTAACAACAGCTTAACAATAGGGTAACAACAGACCAATACAGGCTAACAACAGGCTTACACAAGCTAACAACAGGCTAACAACAGGCAAACAACAGGCTAACACAGGCTAACAACAGGCTAACAACAGGTTAATAATAGGGTAAAAACAGGCTAACACAGGCTAACAACAGGCTAACAACAGGCTAACAACAGGTAAATAATAGGGTAACAACAGGCTAACAACAGACTAACAACAGGTTAACAATAGGGTAACAACAGACCAATACAGGCTAACAACAGGCTAACAACAGGCTAACAACAGGTTGATAATAGGGTAACAACAGGTTAACAATAGGGTAACAACAGACCAATACAGGCTAACACAGGCTAACAACAGGCAAACAACAGGCTAACAACAGGCTAACAACAGGTTAATAATAGGGTAAAAACAGGCTAACACAGGCTAACAACAGGCTAACAACAGGTTAATAATAGGGTAAAAACAGGCTAACACAGGCTAACAACAGGCTAACAACAGGTTAATAATAGGGTAAAAATAGGCTAACACAGGCTAACAACAGGCTAACAGCAGGTTAATAATAGGGTAAAAACAGGCTAACACAGGCTAACAACAGGCTAACAACAGCTTAACAATAGGGTAACAACAGACCAATACAGGCTAACAACAGGCTAACACAAGCTAACAACAGGCTAACAACAGGCAAACAACAGGCTAACACAGGCTAACAACAGGCTAACAACAGGTTAATAATAGGGTAAAAACAGGCTAACACAGGCTAACAACAGGCTAACAACAGGCTAACAACAGGTAAATAATAGGGTAACAACAGGCTAACAACAGACTAACAACAGGTTAACAATAGGGTAACAACAGACCAATACAGGCTAACAACAGGCTAACACAGGCTAACAACAGGCTAACAACAGGTTGATAATAGGGTAACAACAGGTTAACAATAGGGTAACAACAGACCAATACAGGCTAACACAGGCTAACAACAGGCAAACAACAGGCTAACAACAGGCTAACAACAGGTTAATAATAGGGTAAAAACAGGCTAACACAGGCTAACAACAGGCTAACAACAGGCAAACAGGCTAACAACAGGCTAACAACAGGTAAATAATAGGGTAACAACAGGCTAACAACAGACTAACAACAGGTTAACAATAGGGTAACAACAGACCAATACAGGCTAACAACAGGCTAACACAGGCTAACAACAGGCTAACAACAGGTTGATAATAGGGTAACAACAGGTTAACAATAGGGTAACAACAGACCTATACAGGCTAACACAGGCTAACAACAGGCTAAAAACAGGCTAACAACAGGTTAATAATAGGGTAACAACAGGCTAACACAGGCTAACAGGCTAACAACAGGCTAACAACAGGTTGATAATAGGGTAACAACAGGTTAACAATAGGGTAACAACAGACCAATACAGGCTAACACAGGCTAACAACAGGCTAACACAGGCTAACAACAGGCTAATGACAGGCTAACAACAAGCTAACAACAGGTTAATAATAGGGTAACAACAGGTTAATAATAGGGTAGCAACAGGTTAATAATAAGGTAACAACAGGTTAATAATAGGGTAACAACAGGCTAACACAGGATAACAAGCTAACAACAGGCTAACAGGCTAACAATAGGGTAACAACAAGCTAACAGGCTAGTGACAGGCTAATAACAGGGTAACAACAGGCTAATAGGCTAATGACAGGCTAACAACAGGCTAATAGTCTAATGACATGCTAACAACAGGCTAACAGGCTAATGACTAATAATAGGGTAACAACAGGCTAACTACAGACAGGCATGAAGCAGTGACATCATTTCCTGTTAGGGCGGAGCTGGTGGTGAGTCAAAGTGGGCGGGGCTTCAGAGATGATCCTGTTAGTGCTGAGTCGTGAGTTGTGTGTGAGTGTGAGTGTGTGAGTGAAGCTTCACTGGACAGACAAACTGTAAGAAACTCTTATTTCTTCATTATGATATTAATTATTTATTCTGATTAATATTAGTTTATAATCTCTTTCTTTCTTTCTTTCTTTCTTTCTTTCTTTCTTTCTTTCTTTCTTTCTTTCTTTCTTTACTGTGTCAAAGAAAATCTATTTTAAATCCTGTCATAATTTATTTAATGTGGTGTTCTCCTGATGAAAGAGCAGAAATATGACTTTATATAGAGTTTATCAGAGTTTAATATATTATATTATTATACTGACATCAGTTTATGAGTTTGATTTAGTTTCAACATTTCTCCAGTTTGTCAACAATAATAACAAATCCTTCATTTAATGAATCAAATTCAATATTTAACATTGGAATCAGTCTGTAGAATATGAAACAAATCCAACAGTGCAGAATATAAACAAATACAGTCTATAATACAAATACAGTCTATAATATAAACATTTAGTCTATTGTCAAAACATATACAGTATAATTAAACATATTCAGTCATAAACATAATAAATCGTGGAGCTGCAGTGACCGCTTGAGGCCACCAGGAGGCAACAAAATCTCCTTTATAGTTTAATGAATAATTTTATTTAATTTTCATTGATTTTCATTTAATTGTTGACATATAAAATAATTGTCTATTATTTTCAAATTATTTACTGCTTTTTAAATTTGCCTTTGTAGTAATTCCCATATTTATTTATTTACTTTTCCATTAATTATATTTATAATAATTTTTAAATTAATTGTTTTTTTGTTTTGTTTTTTAATTTATTTGTTGTTTCATTTTTAAATGTATCTGTTTATGAGTTAATAATTTTCTCCCAAATTGATTAATTTCTGGAAAATCCTTTTCATAAATGTCTTCATGTATTCCTTGTTTATAATAAATAAAAGGTAAATAAACAAAAAGCTGCATCAGTGGTTGCAGGCCCCTCCCCCTCCTCTCTGATTGGTCGTTCTGTGTGATTGACAGGAAGCCGAGCCCCTCTGGGTCGTATTATGATGGTGGCAGTGGCAGGATGCCTCGCTCGCCCTCTGACGGTCTTGACCGCCGTGCTCGTTCGCCATACGGCTTCCACGGTAACGGGGAGGCGGAGCCGCGGGTCCGGAGGCGACCAATCAGAGATGGGCGCGGCCGCTGGCACTCACAGGTGAGTCTGACTCGACAGGTGTTCCAGTTCACTGTTGGTACTGGTTTTAACCGTGTCCTGTCCCGGTCCAGGACCACCCACTGGACCAGGTTCACGATGAGCGAGAGCGGCGGCGGCGGGAGGAGGAGGAGTTTCAGGCTCGTTACCGTAGCGACCCGAACCTGGCCCGCTACCCGGTGAAGCCGCAGCCCAGCGAGGAGACCATGAGGATGCTGGCTCAGGTGGGCAGGGTCCGCCACCAGCGGCGCCACAGCGACGTCTCCCTGGACACCGCCGAGACAGACCACCTGTCCCCCAGACACACAGGTAGGGACACACCTGTCCACTTGTCCACCAGACACACAGGTAGGTGCACACCTGTCCACCTGTCCACCAGACACACAGGTAGGTGCACACCTGTCCACCAGACACACAGGTAGGGACACACCTGTCCACCTGTCCCCCAGACACACAGGTAGGGACACACCTGTCCACCTGAGACACAGGTAGGGACACACCTGTCCACCTGTCCACCAGACACACAGTTAGGGACACACCTGTCCACCTGTCCACCAGACACACAGTTAGGGACACACCTGTCCACCTGTCCACCTGAGACATACAGGTAGGGACACACCTGTCCACCTGACACACAGGTAGCGACACACCTGTCCACCTGTCCACCTGAGACATACAGGTAGGGACACACCTGTCCACCAGACACACAGGTAGGGACACACCTGCCCACCTGACCCTGAGACACACAGGTAGGGACACACCTGTCCACCTGACCCTGAGACACACAGGTAGGGGCACACCTGTCCACCTGTCCACCTGTCCACCTGTGGTTTCAGTCTGTGGTTTTTCCCCTCAGCTCTCCGGCAGAATCGTCTCCAGGGAGGTCAGAGGTCGTTCTCAGTGGACCGGGCAGCCAATCACGCCAGCCCAACATCTCCCCGCCGCAGCCCGTTACCTCGGCAACACCTGGACCCGAGCTCCGCCCTCAAGCGGAAGACGGCCAATGAGAGCTCAGCACAGACTGGGTGGCGAATGGGAAAGATGCACGTGATTGGTAGCTTCAGCAGCTCGGAGGAGGAGCTACTGACCACACCCGACTACACCAGCTGTGACGAGCCTGACAGTGAGTGGCTACATGCTAACTGCTAGCTAAACGAGGCTAGGTGGCTACATGCTAACTGATAGCTGAACAAGGATAGGTGGCTACATGCTAACTACTATCTGAATGAGGGTAGGTGGCTACATGCTAACTGATAGCTAAACGAGGCTAGGTGGCTACATGCTAACTGATAGCTAAACAAGGATAGGTGGCTAAATGCTAACTAATAGCTGAACGAGGCTAGGCGGCTACATGCTAACTGAACAAGGATAGGTGGCTACATGCTAACTGCTAGCTAAACGAGGCTAGGTGGCTAAATGCTAACTGCTAGCTGAACGAGGCTTTGCAGTGATCTTAGATAACAGCTTCAGTTCTGACAGCATGTAAAGAGGATAAAACGTTATAAACATAACAAACACTTAGATATTGATTTACTCGTTTTGTAATATTGATTTAGCTGCAGCCATGCATTGTTTACTTTCTGTTTAGCAAACAACCACAACAACATCAACAACCTTTAACCCTTTAAATATCTGCTAAAAACAAAACAATAATTGTTCAACTGAAGGTGGATTCATTTAGCTGTCTAGATTTTATAAAGTTAATACAAAGATTATAAACAAAGAATAAACACGGAACACAAAGAACAAGTTTGACTCCTTTTTAAACTTTTGTTTTTGTAAACACAAACAATCGTTCTGATGCATTCTGTCTTCGTTTACATGCTGTAATTAGGATGTTTTTCTGTCCGATGGTGTTAAAAATAACTTTCAATGTGTCTAAAACTGACTGAATGAGTTAACTCTGGGGTCCTGTAGGTTCTGCAGGTTCTGTAGGTTCTGTGCTTGTGTTCTGCAGGTTCTGCAGGTTGTGAGCTTGTGTTCTGCAGCAGACTGACAGCAGAAACGTGTTCTCCCTCTGACAGTAATTAGCTCAGCCTGATAATCTTCTTACAGCTGAGCTCTGTGTTCACTCTGCACTGCTTGTAGCTCACACCAGAGGGTTCCTACTAGAACCCCCTGAGAACACACCGACAGCTCCTCTGAGGGTGAAACATTCTTTGTTCCCAGTTCTGAGGGTTTCTCGTGGTTCAGTTCTGTGTTCTACGTGGTTCTTTTGGGTTTACTTCTGCTCGATAGTGTTCCTTCTCTGCTTCTCTCTCACATATGATTCCTGAAATGTTCTGCAGGGTTCTGCCACAGTTAAATTCTATTCTGCATGGTTCTAATTATGTGCCTGCTATTACCACTGTTCTAAAAGCTCTGGCCTTTACAGTTGATTTATTTGTTAGGTTCTTTTACTTTGCAGTGAGGTTCCTTCTTTGGGTTATTAGGTTGAGTTAATGTTCTGTTTGTGTTCCACACAATTCTGCTCTGTTAATGAGTCCTGTGTGGTTCCTCTGCATTCTCTGAAGCCTCAGAACTCTCTGTGAAGCCTTAGAACCCTCTCTGAAGCCTAAGAACCCTCTCTGAAGCCTTAGAACCCTCTCTGGGCCTAAGAACTCTCTCTAAAGCATGAGAACCCTCTCCGAAGCCTGAGAACCCTCTCTAAAGCCTTAGAACCCTCTCTGGAGTTCTGCTCTGTTCCGTTCCGCTCTGTAAATGAGTCCTATGAGGTTCCTCTGCGGTTCCACAGGGTTCTCCTGCTGTTGTCCAGGGTTCTGCTTCAGTTGCTGAACACATTGAGTTGCTGAACACGTTTAGTTGCTGAACACATTGAGTTGCTGAACACGTTTAGTTGCTGAACACGTTTAGTTGCTGAACACGCTTAGTTGCTGAACATGTTTAGTTGCTGAACATGTTGAGTTGCTGAACACATTTAGTTGTTGAACACATTTAGTTGTTGAACACGTTTAGTTGCTGAACACGTTTAGTTGCTGAACACGTTTAGTTGCTGAACATGTTTAGTTGCTGAACATGTT